>NW_026700643.1:0-41159 GCF_030435755.1 Ochotona princeps
ACTAACTTCACACACCATCAGGCTTCAAGCAGCTCTCAAGGAAACTCAGTTTTCACACTCTATGCTTAGTGCTCTTTGAGTGCATTATCTAGGAATGAACCTGGTAGAGCATCCCACACAAACGAATGCTCCACATGCGGGTTTCACATGCCACCAACTCCACATTGACAGGCAACTTCAGCGCCACAGCCGTTTCAGATAGCCCTCAATGCAAAGGCTCTAGACGCAAATATTGGTGTGAGAGCTAATTCAATCAAGGAAACACTGCATGTTGGTGAAGGGCATATTGAAGAAGGATCAGCCGAGTGGTTCTTGTGGGAGAACAACTCCATTTGGCTCACTATACTTCACACACCATCAGGCTTCCAAGCAGCTCCTCAAGGAAACTCAGTTTTCACACTCTATGCTTAGTGCTCTTTGTGTGCCTAGGACTGAAATGAAGCTTGGTCAGCATCCCACACAAACGAATGCTCCACATGCGGGTTTCACATGCCAACAACTCCACATTCACAGCAACTTCAGCGCCACAGCCGTTTTCAGATAGCCCTCAATGCAAAGGCTCTAGACGCAAATATTGGTGTGAGAGCTAATTCAATCAAGGAAACACTGCATGTTGGTGAAGGGCATATTGAAGAAGGATCAGCCGAGTGGTTTCTTGTGGGAGAACAACTCCATTTGGCTCACTAACTTCACACACCATCAGGCTTCCAAGCAGCTCTCAAGGAAACTCAGTTTTCACACTCTATGCTTAGTGCCCTTTGAGTGCATTATCTAGGAATGAACCTGGTAGAGCATCCCACGCAAACGAATGCTCCACATGCGGGTTTCACATGCCACCAACTCCACATTGACAGGCAACTTCAGCGCCACAGCCGTTTTCAGATAGCCCTCAATGCAAAGGCTCTAGACGCAAATATTGGTGTGAGAGCTAATTCAATCAAGGAAACACTGCATGTTGGTGAAGGGCATATTGAAGAAGGATCAGCCGAGTGGTTCTGTGGAGAACAACTCCATTTGGCTCACTAACTTCACACACCATCAGGCTTCCAAGCAGCTCTCAAGGAAACTCAGTTTTCACACTCTATGCTTAGTGCCCTTTGAATGACTAGGACTGAAATGAACCTGGTAGAGCATCCCACACAAACGAATGCTCCACATGCGGGTTTCACATGCCACCAACTCCACATTCACAGGCAACTTCAGCGCCACAGCCGTTTTCAGATAGCCCTCAATGCAAAGGCTCTAGACGCAAATATTGGTGTGAGAGCTAATTCAATCAAGGAAACACTGCATGTTGGTGAAGGGCATATTGAAGAAGGATCAGCCGAGTGGTTCTTGTGGGAGAACAACTCCATTTGGCTCACTAACTTCACACACCATCAGGCTTCCAAGCAGCTCTCAAGGAAACTCAGTTTTCACACTCTATGTTTAGTGCCCATTGAATCCATTATCTAGGAATGAACCTGGTAGAGCATCCCACACAAACGAATGCTCCACATGCGGGTTTCACATGCCACCAACTCCACATTCACAGGCAACTTCAGCGCCACAGCCGTTTTCAGATAGCCCTCATGCAAAGGCTCTAGACGCAAATATTGGTGTGAGAGCTAATTCAATCAAGGAAACACTGCATGTTGGTGAAGGGCATATTGAAGAAGGATCAGCCGAGTGGTTTCTTGTGGGAGAACAACTCCATTTGGCTCACTAACTTCACACACCATCAGGCTTCCAAGCAGCTCCTCAAGGAAACTCAGTTTTCACACTCTATGCTTAGTGCTCTTTGTGTGCCTAGGCCTGAAATGAAGCTTGGTCAGCATCCCACACAAACGAATGCTCCACATGCGGGTTTCACATGCCACCAACTCCACATTCACAGGCAACTTCAGCGCCACAGCCGTTTTCAGATAGCCCTCAATGCAAATGCTCTAGACGCAAATATTGGTGTGAGAGCTAATTCAATCAAGGAAACACTGCATGTTGGTGAAGGGCATATTGAAGAAGGATCAGCCGAGTGGTTCTTGTGGGAGAACAACTCCATTTGGCTCACTAACTTCACACACCATCAGGCTTCCAAGCAGCTCTCAAGGAAACTCAGTTTTCACACTCTATGCTTAGTGCCCTTTGAGTGCATTATCTAGAATGAACCTGGTAGAGCATCCCACGCAAACGAATGCTCCACATGCGGGTTTCACATGGCCACCAACTCCACATTCACAGGCAACTTCAGCGCCACAGCCGTTTTCAGATAGCCCTCAATGCAAAGGCTCTAGACGCAAATATTGGTGTGAGAGCTAATTCAATCAAGGAAACACTGCATGTTGGTGAAGGGCATATTGAAGAAGGATCAGCCGAGTGGTTCTTGTGGGAGAACAACTCCATTTTGGCTCACTAACTTCACACACCATCAGGCTTCCAAGCAGCTCTCAAGGAAACTCAGTTTTCACACTCTATGCTTAGTGCCCTTTGAGTGCATTATCTAGGAATGAACCTGGTAGAGCATCCCACACAAATGAATGCTCCACATGCGGGTTTCACATGCCACCAACTCCACATTGACAGGCAACTTCAGCGCCACAGCCGTTTTCAGATAGCCCTCAATGCAAAGGCTCTAGACGCAAATATTGGTGTGAGAGCTAATTCAATCAAGGAAACACTGCATGTTGGTGAAGGGCATATTGAAGAAGGATCAGCCGAGTGGTTCTTGTGGGAGAACAACTCCATTTGGCTCACTAACTTCACACACCATCAGGCTTCCAAGCAGCTCTCAGGAAACTCAGTTTTCACACTCTATGCTTAGTGCCCTTTGTATGGCTAGGACTGAAATGAACCTGGTAGAGCATCCCACACAAACGAATGCTCCACATGCGGATTTCACATGCCACCAACTCCACATTGACAGGCAACTTCAGCGCCACAGCCGTTTTCAGATAGCCCTCAATGCAAAGGCTCTAGACGCAAATATTGGTGTGAGAGCTAATTCAATCAAGGAAACACTGCATGCTTGTGAAGGGCATATTGAAGAAGGATCAGCCGAGTGGTTCTTGTGGGAGAACAACTCCATTTGGCTCACTAACTTCACACACCATCAGGCTTCCAAGCAGCTCTCAAGGAAACTCAGTTTTCACACTCTATGTTTAGTGCCCTTTGAGTGCCTAGGACTGAAATAAAGCTTGGTGAGCATCCCACATAAACGAATGCTACACTTGCGGGTTTCACATGCCACCAACTCCACATTCACAGGCAACTTCAGCGCCACAGCCGTTTTCAGATAGCCCTCAATGCAAAGGCTCTAGACGCAAGTATTGGTGTGAGAGCTAATTCAATCAGGAAACACTGCATGTTGGTGAAGGGCATATTGAAGAAGGATCAGCCGAGTGGTTCTTGTGGGAGAACAACTCCATTTGGCTCACTAACTTCACACACCATCAGGCTTCCAAGCAGCTCTCAAGGAAACTCAGTTTTCACACTCTATGCTTAGTGCCCTTTGAGTGCATTATCTAGGAATGAACCTGGTAGAGCATCCCACACAAACGAATGCTCCACATGCGGGTTTCACATGCCACCAACTCCACATTCACAGGCAACTTCAGCGCCACAGCCGTTTTCAGATAGCCCTCAATGCAAAGGCTCTAGACACAAATATTGGTGTGAGAGCTAATTCAATCAAGGAAACACTGCATGTTGGTGAAGGGCATATTGAAGAAGGATCAGCCGAGTGGTTCTTGTGGGAGAACAACTCCATTTGGCTCACTAACTTCACACACCATCAGGCTTCCAAAGCAGCTCCTCAAGGAAACTCAGTTTTCCACACTCTATGCTTAGTGCTCTTTGTGTGCCTAGGACTGAAATGAAGCTTGGTCAGCATCCCACACAAACGAATGCTCCACATGCGGGTTTCACATGCCACCAACTCCACATTCACAGGCAACTTCAGCGCCACAGCCGTTTTCAGATAGCCCTCAATGCAAAGGCTCTAGACGCAAGTATTGGTGTGAGAGCTAATTCAATCAAGGAAACACTGCATGTTGGTGAAGGGCATATTGAAGAAGGATCAGCCGAGTGGTTCTTGTGGGAGAACAACTCCATTTGGCTCACTAACTTCACACACCATCAGGCTTCCAAGCAGCTCTCAAGGAAACTCAGTTTTCACAATCTATGCTTAGTGCCCTTTGAGTGCCTAGGACTGAAATGAACCTGGTAGAGCATCCCACACAAACGAATGCTCCACATGCGGGTTTCACATGCCACCAACTCCACATTCACAGGCAACTTCAGCGCCACAGCCGTTTTCAGATAGCCCTCAATGCAAAGGCTCTAGACGCAAATATTGGTGTGAGAGCTAATTCAATCAAGGAAACACTGCATGTTGGTGAAGGGCATATTGAAGAAGGATCACCTGAGTGGTTCTTGTGGGAGAACAACTCCATTTGGCTCACTAACTTCACACACTCCATCAGGCTTCCAAGCAGCTCTCAAGGAAACTCAGTTTTCACAATCTATGCTTAGTGCCCTTTGAGTGCCTAGGACTGAAATGAACCTGGTAGAGCATCCCACACAAACGAATGCTCCACATGCGGGTTTCACATGCCACCAACTCCACATTCACAGGCAACTTCAGCGCCACAGCCGTTTTCAGATAGCCCTCAAAGCAAAGGCTCTAGACACAAATATTGGTGTGAGAGCTAATTCAATCAAGGAAACACTGCATGTTGGTGAAGGGCATATTGAAGAAGGATCAGCCGAGTGGTTCTTGTGGGAGAACAACTCCATTTGGCTCACTAACTTCACACACCATCAGGCTTCCAAGCAGCTCTCAAGGAAACTCAGTTTTCACACTCTATGCTTAGTGCCCTTTGAGTGCCTAGGACTGAAATGAACCTGGTAGAGCATCCCACACAAACGAATGCTCCACATGCGGGTTTCACATGCCAACAACTCCACATTCACAGGCAACTTCAGCGCCACAGCCGTTTTCAGATAGCCCTCAATGCAAAGGCTCTAGACACAAATATTGGTGTGAGAGCTAATTCAATCAAGGAAACACTGCATGTTGGTGAAGGGCATATTGAAGAAGATCAGCCGAGTGGTTCTTGTGGGAGAACAACTCCATTTGGCTCACTAACTTCACACACCATCAGGCTTCCAAGCAGCTCTCAAGGAAACTCAGTTTTCACACTCTATGCTTAGTGCCCTTTGAGTGCATTATCTAGGAATGAACCTGGTAGAGCATCCACACAAACGAATGCTCCACATGCGGGTTTCACATGCCACCAACTCCACATTCACAGGCAACTTCAGCGCCACAGCCGTTTCAGATAGCCCTCAATGCAAAGGCTCTAGACGCAAATATTGGTGTGAGAGCTAATTCAATCAAGGAAACACTGCATGTTGGTGAAGGGCATATTGAAGAAGGATCACCCGAGTGGTTCTTGTGGAGAACAACTCCATTTGGCTCACTAACTTCACACACCATCAGGCTTCCAAGCAGCTCTCAAGGAAACTCAGTTTTCACAATCTATGCTTAGTGCCCTTTGAGTGCCTAGGACTGAAATGAACCTGGTAGAGCATCCCACACAAACGAATGCTCCACATGCGGGTTTCACATGCCACCAACTCCACATTCACAGGCAACTTCAGCGCCACAGCCGTTTTCAGATAGCCCTCAATGCAAAGGCTCTAGACGCAAATATTGGTGTGAGAGCTAATTCAATCAAGGAAACACTCGCATGTTGGTGAAGGGCATATTGAAGAAGGATCAGCCGAGTGGTTCTTGTGGGAGAAACAACTCCATTTGGCTCACTAACTTCACACACCATCAGGCTTCCAAGCAGCTCTCAAGGAAACTCAGTTTTCACACTCTATGTTTAGTGCCCTTTGAGTGCATTATCTAGGAATGAACCTGGTAGAGCATCCCACACAAACGAATGCTCCACATGCGGGTTTCACATGCCACCAACTCCACATTCACAGGCAACTTCAGCGCCACAGCCGTTTTCAGATAGCCCTCAATGCAAAGGCTCTAGACGCAAATATTGGTGTGAGAGCTAATTCAATCAAGGAAACACTGCATGTTGGTGAAGGGCATATTGAAGAAGGATCAGCCGAGTGGTTCTTGTGGGAGAACAACTCCATTTGGCTCACTAACTTCACACACCATCAGGCTTCCAAGCAGCTCTCAAGGAAACTCAGTTTTCACAATCTATGCTTAGTGCCCTTTGAGTGCCTAGGACTGAAATGAACCTGGTAGAGCATCCCACACAAACGAATGCTCCACATGCGGGTTTCACATGCCACCAACTCCACATTCACAGGCAACTTCAGCGCCACAGCCGTTTTCAGATAGCCCTCAATGCAAAGGCTCTAGACGCAAATATTGGTGTGAGAGCTAATTCAATCAAGGAAACACTGCATGTTGGTGAAGGGCATATTGAAGAAGGATCACCCGAGTGGTTCTTGTGGGAGAACAACTCCATTTGGCTCACTAACTTCACACACCATCAGGCTTCCAAGCAGCTCTCAAGGAAACTCAGTTTTCACAATCTATGCTTAGTGCCCTTTGAGTGCCTAGGACTGAAATGAACCTGGTAGAGCATCCCACACAAACGAATGCTCCACATGCGGGTTTCACATGCCACCAACTCCACATTCACAGGCAACTTCAGCGCCACAGCCGTTTTCAGATAGCCCTCAAAGCAAAGGCTCTAGACACAAATATTGGTGTGAGAGCTAATTCAATCAAGGAAACACTGCATGTTGGTGAAGGGCATATTGAAGAAGGATCAGCCGAGTGGTTCTTGTGGGAGAACAACTCCATTTGGCTCACTAACTTCACACACCATCAGGCTTCCAAAGCAGCTCCTCAAGGAAACTCAGTTTTCACACTCTATGCTTAGTGCTCTTTGTGTGCCTAGGACTGAAATGAAGCTTGGTCAGCATCCCACACAAACGAATGCTCCACATGCGGGTTTCACATGCCAACAACTCCACATTCACAGGCAATTTCAGCGCCACAGCTTTTTTCAGATAGCCCTCAATGCAAAGGCTCTAGACGCAAGTATTGGTGTGAGAGCTAATTCAATCAAGGAAACACTGCATGTTGGTGAAGGGCATATTGAAGAAGGATCAGCCGAGTGGTTCTTGTGGGAGAACAACTCCATTTGGCTCACTAACTTCACACACCATCAGGCTTCCAAGCAGCTCTCAAGGAAACTCAGTTTTCACAATCTATGCTTAGTGCCCTTTGAGTGCCTAGGACTGAAATGAACCTGGTAGAGCATCCCACACAAACGAATGCTCCACATGCGGGTTTCACATGCCACCAACTCCACATTCACAGGCAACTTCAGCGGAACAGCCGTTTTCAGATAGCCCTCAATGCAAAGGCTCTAGACACAAATATTGGTGTGAGAGCTAATTCAATCAAGGAAACACTGCATGTTGGTGAAGGGCATATTGAAGAAGGATCAGCCGAGTGGTTCTTCTGGGAGAACAACTCCATTTGGCTCACTAACTTCACACACCATCAGGCTTCCAAGCAGCTCTCAAGGAAACTCAGTTTTCACAATCTATGCTTAGTGCCCTTTGAGTGCATTATCTAGGAATGAACCTGGTAGAGCATCCCACACAAACGAATGCTCCACATGCGGGTTTCACATGCCACCAACTCCACATTCACAGGCAACTTCAGCGCCACAGCCGTTTTCAGATAGCCCTCAATGCAAAGGCTCTAGACGCAAATATTGGTGTGAGAGCTAATTCAATCAAGGAAACACTGCATGTTGGTGAAGGGCATATTGAAGAAGGATCACCCGAGTGGTTCTTGTGGGAGAACAACTCCATTTGGCTCACTAACTTCACACACCATCAGGCTTCCAAGCAGCTCTCAAGGAAACTCAGTTTTCACAATCTATGCTTAGTGCCCTTTGAGTGCCTAGGACTGAAATGAACCTGGTAGAGCATCCCACACAAACGAATGCTCCACATGCGGGTTTCACATGCCACCAACTCCACATTCACAGGCAACTTCAGCGCCACAGCCGTTTTCAGATAGCCCTCAATGCAAAGGCTCTAGACACAAATATTGGTGTGAGAGCTAATTCAATCAAGGAAACACTGCATGTTGGTGAAGGGCATATTGAAGAAGGATCAGCCGAGTGGTTCTTGTGGGAGAACAACTCCATTTGGCTCACTAACTTCACACACCATCAGGCTTCCAAGCAGCTCTCAAGGAAACTCAGTTTTCACACTCTATGTTTAGTGCCCTTTGAGTGCATTATCTAGGAATGAACCTGGTAGAGTATCCCACACAAACGAATGCTCCACATGCGGGTTTCACATGCCACCAACTCCACATTCACAGGCAACTTCAGCGCCACAGCCGTTTTCAGATAGCCCTCAATGCAAAGGCTCTAGACGCAAATATTGGTGTGAGAGCTAATTCAATCAAGGAAACACTGCATGTTGGTGAAGGGCATATTGAAGAAGGATCACCCGAGTGGTTCTTGTGGGAGAACAACTCCATTTGGCTCACTAACTTCACACACCATCAGGCTTCCAAGCAGCTCTCAAGGAAACTCAGTTTTCACAATCTATGCTTAGTGCCCTTTGAGTGCCTAGGACTGAAATGAACCTGGTAGAGCATCCCACACAAACGAATGCTCCACATGCGGGTTTCACATGCCACCAACTCCACATTCACAGGCAACTTCAGCGCCACAGCCGTTTTCAGATAGCCCTCAATGCAAAGGCTCTAGACGCAAATATTGGTGTGAGAGCTAATTCAATCAAGGAAACACTGCATGTTGGTGAAGGGCATATTGAAGAAGGATCAGCCGAGTGGTTCTTGTGGGAGAACAACTCCATTTGGCTCACTAACTTCACACACCATCAGGCTTCCAAAGCAGCTCCTCAAGGAAACTCAGTTTTCACACTCTATGCTTAGTGCTCTTTGTGTGCCTAGGACTGAAATGAAGCTTGGTCAGCATCCCACACAAACGAATGCTCCACATGCGGGTTTCACATGCCAACAACTCCACATTCACAGGCAATTTCAGCGCCACAGCTTTTTTCAGATAGCCCTCAATGCAAAGGCTCTAGACGCAAGTATTGGTGTGAGAGCTAATTCAATCAAGGAAACACTGCATGTTGGTGAAGGGCATATTGAAGAAGGATCAGCCGAGTGGTTCTTGTGGGAGAACAACTCCATTTGGCTCACTAACTTCACACACCATCAGGCTTCCAAGCAGCTCTCAAGGAAACTCAGTTTTCACAATCTATGCTTAGTGCCCTTTGAGTGCCTAGGACTGAAATGAACCTGGTAGAGCATCCCACACAAACGAATGCTCCACATGCGGGTTTCACATGCCACCAACTCCACATTCACAGGCAACTTCAGCGCCACAGCCGTTTTCAGATAGCCCTCAATGCAAAGGCTCTAGACACAAATATTGGTGTGAGAGCTAATTCAATCAAGGAAACACTGCATGTTGGTGAAGGGCATATTGAAGAAGGATCAGCCGAGTGGTTCTTGTGGGAGAACAACTCCATTTGGCTCACTAACTTCACACACCATCAGGCTTCCAAGCAGCTCTCAAGGAAACTCAGTTTTCACACTCTAGGCTTAGTGCCCTTTGAGTGCATTATCTAGGAATGAACCTGGTAGAGCATCCCACACAAACGAATGCTCCACATGCGGGTTTCACATGCCACCAACTCCACATTCACAGGCAACTTCAGCGCCACAGCCGTTTTCAGATAGCCCTCAATGCAAAGGCTCTAGACGCAAATATTGGTGTGAGAGCTAATTCAATCAAGGAAACACTGCATGTTGGTGAAGGGCATATTGAAGAAGGATCACCCGAGTGGTTCTTGTGGGAGAACAACTCCATTTGGCTCACTAACTTCACACACCATCAGGCTTCCAAGCAGCTCTCAAGGAAACTCAGTTTTCACAATCTATGCTTAGTGCCCTTTGAGTGCCTAGGACTGAAATGAACCTGGTAGAGCATCCCACACAAACGAATGCTCCACATGCGGGTTTCACATGCCACCAACTCCACATTCACAGGCAACTTCAGCGCCACAGCCGTTTTCAGATAGCCCTCAATGCAAAGGCTCTAGACGCAAATATTGGTGTGAGAGCTAATTCAATCAAGGAAACACTGCATGTTGGTGAAGGGCATATTGAAGAAGGATCAGCCGAGTGGTTCTTGTGGGAGAACAACTCCATTTGGCTCACTAACTTCACACACCATCAGGCTTCCAAGCAGCTCTCAAGGAAACTCAGTTTTCACAATCTATGCTTAGTGCCCTTTGAGTGCCTAGGACTGAAATGAACCTGGTAGAGCATCCCACACAAACGAATGCTCCACATGCGGGTTTCACATGCCACCAACTCCACATTCACAGGCAACTTCAGCGCCACAGCCGTTTTCAGATAGCCCTCAATGCAAAGGCTCTAGACGCAAATATTGGTGTGAGAGCTAATTCAATCAAGGAAACACTGCATGTTGGTGAAGGGCATATTGAAGAAGGATCAGCCGAGTGGTTCTTGTGGGAGAACAACTCCATTTGGCTCACTAACTTCACACACCATCAGGCTTCCAAGCAGCTCTCAAGGAAACTCAGTTTTCACAATCTATGCTTAGTGCCCTTTGAGTGCCTAGGACTGAAATGAACCTGGTAGAGCATCCCACACAAACGAATGCTCCACATGCGGGTTTCACATGCCACCAACTCCACATTCACAGGCAACTTCAGCGCCACAGCCGTTTTCAGATAGCCCTCAAAGCAAAGGCTCTAGACACAAATATTGGTGTGAGAGCTAATTCAATCAAGGAAACACTGCATGTTGGTGAAGGGCATATTGAAAAGGATCAGCCGAGTGGTTCTTGTGGGAGAACAACTCCACTTGGCTCACTAACTTCACACACCATCAGGCTTCCAAAGCAGCTCCTCAAGGAAACTCAGTTTTCACACTCTATGCTTAGTGATCTTTGTGTGCCTAGGACTGAAATGAAGCTTGGTCAGCATCCCACACAAACGAATGCTCCACATGCGGGTTTCACATGCCAACAACTCCACATTCACAGGCAATTTCAGCGCCACAGCTTTTTTCAGATAGCCCTCAATGCAAAGGCTCTAGACGCAAGTATTGGTGTGAGAGCTAATTCAATCAAGGAAACACTGCATGTTGGTGAAGGGCATATTGAAGAAGGATCAGCCGAGTGGTTCTTGTGGGAGAACAACTCCATTTGGCTCACTAACTTCACACACCATCAGGCTTCCAAGCAGCTCTCAAGGAAACTCAGTTTTCACAATCTATGCTTAGTGCCCTTTGAGTGCCTAGGACTGAAATGAACCTGGTAGAGCATCCCACACAAACGAATGCTCCACATGCGGGTTTCACATGCCACCAACTCCACATTCACAGGCAACTTCAGCGCCACAGCCGTTTTCAGATAGCCCTCAATGCAAAGGCTCTAGACACAAATATTGGTGTGAGAGCTAATTCAATCAAGGAAACACTGCATGTTGGTGAAGGGCATATTGAAGAAGGATCAGCCGAGTGGTTCTTGTGGGAGAACAACTCCATTTGGCTCACTAACTTCACACACCATCAGGCTTCCAAGCAGCTCTCAAGGAAACTCAGTTTTCACACTCTATGCTTAGTGCCCTTTGAGTGCATTATCTAGGAATGAACCTGGTAGAGCATCCCACACAAACGAATGCTCCACATGCGGGTTTCACATGCCACCAACTCCACATTCACAGGCAACTTCAGCGCCACAGCTGTTTTCAGATAGCCCTCAATGCAAAGGCTCTAGACGCAAATATTGGTGTGAGAGCTAATTCAATCAAGGAAACACTGCATGTTGGTGAAGGGCATATTGAAGAAGGATCAGCCGAGTGGTTCTTGTGGGAGAACAACTCCATTTGGCTCACTAACTTCACACACCATCAGGCTTCCAAGCAGCTCTCAAGGAAACTCAGTTTTCACAATCTATGCTTAGTGCCCTTTGAGTGCCTAGGACTGAAATGAACCTGGTAGAGCATCCCACACAAACGAATGCTCCACATGCGGGTTTCACATGCCACCAACTCCACATTCACAGGCAACTTCAGCGCCACAGCCGTTTTCAGATACCCTCAAAGCAAAGGCTCTAGACACAAATATTGGTGTGAGAGCTAATTCAATCAAGGAAACACTGCATGTTGGTGAAGGGCATATTGAAGAAGGATCAGCCGAGTGGTTCTTGTGGGAGAACAACTCCATTTGGCTCACTAACTTCACACACCATCAGGCTTCCAAAGCAGCTCCTCAAGGAAACTCAGTTTTCACACTCTATGTTTAGTGCCCTTTGAGTGCATTATCTAGGAATGAACCTGGTAGAGCATCCCACACAAACGAATGCTCCACATGCGGGTTTCACATGCCACCAACTCCACATTCACAGGCAACTTCAGCGCCACAGCCGTTTTCAGATAGCCCTCAATGCAAAGGCTCTAGACGCAAATATTGGTGTGAGAGCTAATTCAATCAAGGAAACACTGCATGTTGGTGAAGGGCATATTGAAGAAGGATCACCCGAGTGGTTCTTGTGGGAGAACAACTCCATTTGGCTCACTAACTTCACACACCATCAGGCTTCCAAGCAGCTCTCAAGGAAACTCAGTTTTCACAATCTATGCTTAGTGCCCTTTGAGTGCCTAGGACTGAAATGAACCTGGTAGAGCATCCCACACAAACGAATGCTCCACATGCGGGTTTCACATGCCACCAACTCCACATTCACAGGCAACTTCAGCGCCACAGCCGTTTTCAGATAGCCCTCAAAGCAAAGGCTCTAGACACAAATATTGGTGTGAGAGCTAATTCAATCAAGGAAACACTGCATGTTGGTGAAGGGCATATTGAAGAAGGATCAGCCGAGTGGTTCTTGTGGGAGAACAACTCCATTTGGCTCACTAACTTCACACACCATCAGGCTTCCAAGCAGCTCTCAAGGAAACTCAGTTTTCACAATCTATGCTTAGTGCCCTTTGAGTGCCTAGGACTGAAATGAACCTGGTAGAGCATCCCACACAAACGAATGCTCCACATGCGGGTTTCACATGCCAACAACTCCACATTCACAGGCAATTTCAGCGCCACAGCCGTTTTCAGATAGCCCTCATGCAAAGGCTCTAGACGCAAGTATTGGTGTGAGAGCTAATTCAATCAAGGAAACACTGCATGTTGGTGAAGGGCATATTGAAGAAGGATCAGCCGAGTGGTTCTTGTGGGAGAACAACTCCATTTGGCTCACTAACTTCACACACCATCAGGCTTCCAAGCAGCTCTCAAGGAAACTCAGTTTTCACAATCTATGCTTAGTGCCCTTTGAGTGCCTAGGACTGAAATGAACCTGGTAGAGCATCCCACACAAACGAATGCTCCACATGCGGGTTTCACATGCCACCAACTCCACATTCACAGGCAACTTCAGCGCCACAGCCGTTTTCAGATAGCCCTCAATGCAAAGGCTCTAGACGCAAATATTGGTGTGAGAGCTAATTCAATCAAGGAAACACTGCATGTTGGTGAAGGGCATATTGAAGAAGGATCAGCCGAGTGGTTCTTGTGGGAGAACAACTCCATTTGGCTCACTAACTTCACACACCATCAGGCTTCCAAGCAGCTCTCAAGGAAACTCAGTTTTCACACTCTATGCTTAGTGCCCTTTGAGTGCATTATCTAGGAATGAACCTGGTAGAGCATCCCACACAAACGAATGCTCCACATGCGGGTTTCACATGCCACCAACTCCACATTCACAGGCAACTTCAGCGCCACAGCCGTTTTCAGATAGCCCTCAAAGCAAAGGCTCTAGACGCAAATATTGGTGTGAGAGCTAATTCAATCAAGGAAACACTGCATGTTGGTGAAGGGCATATTGAAGAAGGATCAGCTGAGTGGTTCTTGTGGGAGAACAACTCCATTTGGCTCACTAACTTCACACACCATCAGGCTTCCAAGCAGCTCTCAAGGAAACTCAGTTTTCACACTCTATGCTTAGTGCCCTTTGTATGGCTAGGACTGAAATGAACCTGGTAGAGCATCCCACACAAACGAATGCTCCACATGCGGGTTTCACATGCCACCAACTCCACATTCACAGGCAACTTCAGCGCCACAGCCGTTTTCAGATAGCCCTCAATGCAAAGGCTCTAGATGCAAGTATTGGTGTGAGAGCTAATTCAATCAAGGAAACACTGCATGTTGGTGAAGGGCATATTGAAGAAGGATCAGCCGAGTGGTTCTTGTGGGAGAACAACTCCATTTGGCTCACTAACTTCACACACCATCAGGCTTCCAAGCAGCTCTCAAGGAAACTCAGTTTTCACACTCTATGTTTAGTGCCCTTTGAGTGCATTATCTAGGAATGAACCTGGTAGAGCATCCCACACAAACGAATGCTCCACATGCGGGTTTCACATGCCAACAACTCCACATTCACAGGCAACTTCAGCGCCACAGCCGTTTTCAGATAGCCCTCAAAGCAAAGGCTCTAGACGCAAATATTGGTGTGAGAGCTAATTCAATCAAGGAAACACTGCATGTTGGTGAAGGGCATATTGAAGAAGGATCAGCCGAGTGGTTCTTGTGGGAGAACAACTCCATTTGGCTCACTAACTTCACACACCATCAGGCTTCCAAGCAGCTCTCAAGGAAACTCAGTTTTCACACTCAATGCTTAGTGCCCTTTGTATGGCTAGGACTGAAATGAACCTGGTAGAGCATCCCACACAAACGAATGCTCCACATGCGGGTTTCACATGCCACCAACTCCACATTCACAGGCAACTTCAGCGCCACAGCCGTTTTCAGATAGCCCTCAATGCAAAGGCTCTAGACGCAAATATTGGTGTGAGAGCTAATTCAATCAAGGAAACACTGCATGTTGGTGAAGGGCATATTGAAGAAGGATCAGCCGAGTGGTTCTTGTGGGAGAACAACTCCATTTGGCTCACTAACTTCACACACCATCAGCTTCCAAGCAGCTCTCAAGGAAACTCAGTTTTCACACTCTATGCTTAGTGCCCTTTGAGTGCATTATCTAGGAATGAACCTGGTAGAGCATCCCACACAAACGAATGCTCCACATGCGGGTTTCACATGCCACCAACTCCACATTCACAGGCAACTTCAGCGCCACAGCCGTTTTCAGATAGCCCTCAAAGCAAAGGCTCTAGACGCAAATATTGGTGTGAGAGCTAATTCAATCAAGGAAACACTGCATGTTGGTGAAGGGCATATTGAAGAAGGATCAGCTGAGTGGTTCTTGTGGGAGAACAACTCCATTTGGCTCACTAACTTCACACACCATCAGGCTTCCAAGCAGCTCTCAAGAAACTCAGTTTTCACACTCTATGCTTAGTGCCCTTTGTATGGCTAGGACTGAAATGAACCTGGTAGAGCATCCCACACAAACGAATGCTCCACATGCGGATTTCACATGCCACCAACTCCACATTCACAGGCAACTTCAGCGCCACAGCCGTTTTCAGATAGCCCTCAATGCAAAGGCTCTAGACGCAAATATTGGTGTGAGAGCTAATTCAATCAAGGAAACACTGCATGTTGGTGAAGGGCATATTGAAGAAGGATCAGCCGAGTGGTTCTTGTGGGAGAACAACTCCATTTGGCTCACTAACTTCACACACCATCAGGCTTCCAAGCAGCTCTCAAGGAAACTCAGTTTTCACACTCTATGTTTAGTGCCCTTTGTATGGCGAGGACTGAAATGAAGCTTGGTGAGCATCCCACATAAACGAATGCTCCACATGCGGGTTTCACATGCCACCAACTCCACATTCACAGGCAACTTCAGCGCCACAGCCGTTTTCAGATAGCCCTCAATGCAAAGGCTCTAGACGCAAATATTGGTGTGAGAGCTAATTCAATCAAGGAAACACTGCATGTTGGTGAAGGGCATATTGAAGAAGGATCATTCGAGTGGTTCTTGTGGGAGAACAACTCCATTTGGTTCACTAACTTCACACACCATCAGGCTTCCAAGCAGCTCTCAAGGAAACTCAGTTTTCACACTCTATGCTTAGTGCCCTTTGAGTGCATTATCTAGGAATGAACCTGGTAGAGCATCCCACACAAACGAATGCTCCACATGCGGGTTTCACATGCACCAACTCCACATTCACAGGCAACTTCAGCGCCACAGCCGTTTTCAGATAGCCCTCAAAGCAAAGGCTCTAGACGCAAATATTGGTGTGAGAGCTAATTCAATCAAGGAAACACTGCATGTTGGTGAAGGGCATATTGAAGAAGGATCAGCTGAGTGGTTCTTGTGGGAGAACAACTCCATTTGGCTCACTAACTTCACACACCATCAGGCTTCCAAGCAGCTCTCAAGAAACTCAGTTTTCACACTCTATGCTTAGTGCCCTTTGTATGGCTAGGACTGAAATGAACCTGGTAGAGCATCCCACACAAACGAATGCTCCACATGCGGATTTCACATGCCACCAACTCCACATTCACAGGCAACTTCAGCGCCACAGCCGTTTTCAGATAGCCCTCAATGCAAAGGCTCTAGACGCAAATATTGGTGTGAGAGCTAATTCAATCAAGGAAACACTGCATGTTGGTGAAGGGCATATTGAAGAAGGATCAGCCGAGTGGTTCTTGTGGGAGAACAACTCCATTTGGCTCACTAACTTCACACACCATCAGGCTTCCAAGCAGCTCTCAAGGAAACTCAGTTTTCACACTCTATGTTTAGTGCCCTTTGTATGGCGAGGACTGAAATGAAGCTGGTGAGCATCCCACATAAACGAATGCTCCACATGCGGGTTTCACATGCCACCAACTCCACATTCACAGGCAACTTCAGCGCCACAGCCGTTTTCAGATAGCCCTCAATGCAAAGGCTCTAGACGCAAATATTGGTGTGAGAGCTAATTCAATCAAGGAAACACTGCATGTTGGTGAAGGGCATATTGAAGAAGGATCATTCGAGTGGTTCTTGTGGGAGAACAACTCCATTTGGCTCACTAACTTCACACACCATCAGGCTTCCAAGCAGCTCTCAAGGAAACTCAGTTTTCACACTCTATGCTTAGTGCCCTTTGAGTGCATTATCTAGGAATGAACCTGGTAGAGCATCCCACACAAACGAATGCTCCACATGCGGGTTTCACATGCCACCAACTCCACATTCACAGGCAACTTCAGCGCCACAGCCGTTTTCAGATAGCCCTCAATGCAAAGGCTCTAGACGCAAATATTGGTGTGAGAGCTAATTCAATCAAGGAAACACTGCATGTTGGTGAAGGGTATATTGAAGAAGGATCACCCGAGTGGTTCTTGTGGGAGAACAACTCCATTTGCTCACTAACTTCACACACCATCAGGCTTCCAAGCAGCTCTCAAGGAAACTCAGTTTTCACACTCTATGCTTAGTGCCCTTTGTATGGCTAGGACTGAAATGAACCTGGTAGAGCATCCCACACAAACGAATGCTCCACATGCGGGTTTCACATGCCACCAACTCCACATTCACAGGCAACTTCAGCGCCACAGCCGTTTTCAGATAGCCCTCAATGCAAGGCTCTAGATGCAAGTATTGGTGTGAGAGCTAATTCAATCAAGGAAACACTGCATGTTGGTGAAGGGCATATTGAAGAAGGATCAGCCGAGTGGTTCTTGTGGGAGAACAACTCCATTTGGCTCACTAACTTCACACACCATCAGGCTTCCAAGCAGCTCTCAAGGAAACTCAGTTTTCACACTCTATGTTTAGTGCCCTTTGAGTGCATTATCTAGGAATGAACCTGGTAGAGCATCCCACACAAACGAATGCTCCACATGCGGGTTTCACATACCAACAACTCCACATTCACAGGCAACTTCAGCGCCACAGCCGTTTTCAGATAGCCCTCAAAGCAAAGGCTCTAGACGCAAATATTGGTGTGAGAGCTAATTCAATCAAGGAAACACTGCATGTTTGTGAAGGGCATATTGAAGAAGGATCAGCCGAGTGGTTCTTGTGGGAGAACAACTCCATTTGGCTCACTAACTTCACACACCATCAGGCTTCCAAGCAGCTCTCAAGGAAACTCAGTTTTCACACTCAATGCTTAGTGCCCTTTGTATGGCTAGGACTGAAATGAACCTGGTAGAGCATCCCACACAAACGAATGCTCCACATGCGGGTTTCACATGCCACCAACTCCACATTCACAGGCAACTTCAGCGCCACAGCCGTTTTCAGATAGCCCTCAATGCAAAGGCTCTAGACGCAAATATTGGTGTGAGAGCTAATTCAATCAAGGAAACACTGCATGTTGGTGAAGGGCATATTGAAGAAGGATCAGCCGAGTGGTTCTTGTGGGAGAACAACTCCATTTGGCTCACTAACTTCACACACCATCAGGCTTCCAAGCAGCTCTCAAGGAAACTCAGTTTTCACACTCTATGCTTAGTGCCCTTTGTATGGCTAGGACTGAAATGAACCTGGTAGAGCATCCCACACAAACGAATGCTCCACATGCGGGTTTCACATGCCAACAACTCCACATTCACAGGCAACTTCAGCGCCACAGCCGTTTTCAGATAGCCTCAAAGCAAAGGCTCTAGACGCAAATATTGGTGTGAGAGCTAATTCAATCAAGGAAACACTGCATGTTTGTGAAGGGCATATTGAAGAAGGATCA
The DNA here is from genome assembly GCF_030435755.1 of Ochotona princeps. Classification (NCBI taxonomy): domain Eukaryota; kingdom Metazoa; phylum Chordata; class Mammalia; order Lagomorpha; family Ochotonidae; genus Ochotona; species Ochotona princeps. The sequence goes on from NW_026700643.1 coordinate 18,715, forward strand.
GCCGAGTGGTTCTTGTGGGAGAACAACTCCATTTGGCTCACTAACTTCACACACCAACAGGCTTCCAAGCAGCTCTCAAGGAAACTCAGTTTTCACACTCTATGCTTAGTGCCCTTTGAGTGCATTATCTAGGAATGAACCTGGTAGAGCATCCCACACAAACGAATGCTCCACATGCGGGTTTCACATGCCACCAACTCCACATTCACAGGCAACTTCAGCGCCACAGCCGTTTTCAGATAGCCCTCAAAGCAAAGGCTCTAGACGCAAATATTGGTGTGAGAGCTAATTCAATCAAGGAAACACTGCATGTTGGTGAAGGGCATATTGAAGAAGGATCAGCTGAGTGGTTCTTGTGGGAGAACAACTCCATTTGGCTCACTAACTTCACACACCATCAGGCTTCCAAGCAGCTCTCAAGGAAACTCAGTTTTCACACTCTATGCTTAGTGCCCTTTGAGTGCATTATCTAGGAATGAACCTGGTAGAGCATCCCACACAAACGAATGCTCCACATGCGGGTTTCACATGCCACCAACTCCACATTCAGAGGCAACTTCAGCGCCACAGCCGTTTTCAGATAGCCCTCAATGCAAAGGCTCTAACGCAAATATTGGTGTGAGAGCTAATTCAATCAAGGAAACACTGCATGTTGGTGAAGGGCATATTGAAGAAGGATCAGCCGAGTGGTTCTTGTGGGAGAACAACTCCATTTGGCTCACTAACTTCACACACCATCAGGCTTCCAAGCAGCTCTCAAGGAAACTCAGTTTTCACACTCTATGCTTAGTGCCCTTTGTATGGCTAGGACTGAAATGAACCTGGTAGAGCATCCCACACAAACGAATGCTCCACATGCGGGTTTCACATGCCACCAACTCCACATTCACAGGCAACTTCAGCGCCACAGCCGTTTTCAGATAGCCCTCAATGCAAAGGCTCTAGATGCAAGTATTGGTGTGAGAGCTAATTCAATCAAGGAAAAACTGCATGTTGGTGAAGGGCATATTGAAGAAGGATCAGCCGAGTGGTTCTTGTGGGAGAACAACTCCATTTGGCTCACTAACTTCACACACCATCAGGCTTCCAAGCAGCTCTCAAGGAAACTCAGTTTTCACACTCAATGCTTAGTGCCCTTTGTATGGCTAGGACTGAATGAACCTGGTAGAGCATCCCACACAAACGAATGCTCCACATGCGGGTTTCACATGCCACCAACTCCACATTCACAGGCAACTTCAGCGCCACAGCCGTTTTCAGATAGCCCTCAATGCAAAGGCTCTAGACGCAAATATTGGTGTGAGAGCTAATTCAATCAAGGAAACACTGCATGTTGGTGAAGGGCATATTGAAGAAGGATCAGCCGAGTGGTTCTTGTGGGAGAACAACTCCATTTGGCTCACTAACTTCACACACCATCAGGCTTCCAAGCAGCTCTCAAGGAAACTCAGTTTTCACACTCTATGCTTAGTGCCCTTTGTATGGCTAGGACTGAAATGAACCTGGTAGAGCATCCCACACAAACGAATGCTCCACATGCGGGTTTCACATGCCACCAACTCCACATTGACAGGCAACTTCAGCGCCACAGCCGTTTTCAGATAGCCCTCAATGCAAAGGCTCTAGACGCAAATATTGGTGTGAGAGCTAATTCAATCAAGGAAACACTGCATGTTGGTGAAGGGCATATTGAAGAAGGATCAGCCGAGTGGTTCTTGTGGGAGAACAACTCCATTTGGCTCACTAACTTCACACACCATCAGGCTTCCAAGCAGCTCTCAAGGAAACTCAGTTTTCACACTCTATGTTTAGTGCCCTTTGAGTGCCTAGGACTGAAATGAAGCTTGGTGAGCATCCCACATAAACGAATGCTCCACATGCGGGTTTCACATGCCACCAACTTCACATTCACAGGCAACTTCAGCGCCACAGCCGTTTTCAGATAGCCCTCAATGCAAAGGCTCTAGACGCAAGTATTGGTGTGAGAGCTAATTCAATCAAGGAAACACTGCATGTTGGTGAAGGGCATATTGAAGAAGGATCAGCCGAGTGGTTCTTGTGGGAGAACAACTCCATTTGGCTCACTAACTTCACAAACCATCAGGCTTCCAAGCAGCTCTCAGGGAAACTCAGTTTTCACACTCTATGTTTAGTGCCCTTTGAGTGCATTATCTAGGAATGGACCTGGTAGAGCATCCCACACAAACGAATGCTCCACATGCGGGTTTCACATGCCACCAACTCCACATTCACAGGCAACTTCAGCGCCACAGCCGTTTTCAGATAGCCCTCAATGCAAAGGCTCTAGACACAAATATTGGTGTGAGAGCTAATTCAATCAAGGAAACACTGCATGTTGGTGAAGGGCATATTGAAGAAGGATCAGCCGAGTGGTTCTTGTGGGAGAACAATTCCATTTGGCTCACTAACTTCACACACCATCAGGCTTCCAAGCAGCTCTCAAGGAAACTCAGTTTTCACACTCTATGCTTAGTGCCCTTTGAGTGCATTATCTAGGAATGAACCTGGTAGAGCATCCCACACAAACGAATGCTCCAGATGCGGATTTCACATGCCACCAACTCCACATTCTCACGCAACTTCAGCGCCACAGCCGTTTTCAGATAGCCCTCAATGCAAAGGCTCTAGACGCAAATATTTGTGTGAGAGCTAATTCAATCAAGGAAACACTGCATGTTGGTGAAGGGCATATTGAAGAAGGATCAGCCGAGTGGTTCTTCTGGGAGAACAACTCCATTTGGCTCACTAACTTCACACACCATCAGGCTTCCAAGCAACTCTCAAGGAAACTCAGTTTTCACACTCTATGTTTAGTGCCCTTTGAGTGCCTAGGACTGAAATGAAGCTTGGTGAGCATCCCACATAAACGTATGCTCCACATGCGGGTTTCACATGCCACCAACTTCACATTCACAGGCAACTTCAGCGCCACAGCCGTTTTCAGATAGCCCTCAATGCAAAGGCTCTAGACGCAAGTATTGGTGTGAGAGCTAATTCAATCAAGGAAACACTGCATGTTGGTGAAGGGCATATTGAAGAAGGATCAGCCGAGTGGTTCTTGTGGGAGAACAACTCCATTTGGCTCACTAACTTCACACACCATCAGGCTTCCAAGCAGCTCTCAAGGAAACTCAGGTTTCACACTCTATGCTTAGTGCCCTTTGAGTGCATTATCTAGGAATGAACCTGGTAGAGCATCCCACACAAACGAATGCTCCACATGCGGGTTTCACATGCCACCAACTCCACATTCACAGGCAACTTCAGCGCCACAGCCGTTTTCAGATAGCCCTCAATGCAAAGGCTCTAGACGCAAATATTGGTGTGAGAGCTAATTCAATCAAGGAAACACTGCATGTTGGTGAAGGGCATATTGAAGAAGGATCAGCCGAGTGGTTCTTGTGGGAGAACAACTCCATTTGGCTCACTAACTTCACACACCATCAGGCTTCCAAGCAGCTCCTCAAGGAAACTCAGTTTTCACACTCTATGCTTAGTGCCCTTTGTATGGCTAGGACTGAAATGAACCTGGTAGAGCATCCCACACAAACGAATGCTCCACATGCGGGTTTCACATGCCACCAACTCCACATTCACAGGCAACTTCAGCGCCACAGCCGTTTTCAGATAGCCCTCAATGCAAAGGCTCTAGATGCAAATATTGGTGTGAGAGCTAATTCAATCAAGGAAACACTGCATGTTGGTGAAGGGCATATTGAAGAAGGATCAGCAGAGTGGTTCTTGTGGGAGAACAACTCCATTTGGCTCACTAACTTCACACACCATCAGGCTTCCAAGCAGCTCTCAAGGAAACTCAGTTTTCACACTCTACGTTTAGTGCCCTTTGAGGGCCTAGGACTGAAATGAAGCTTGGTGAGCATCCCACATAAACGAATGCTCCACTTGCGGGTTTCGCATGCCACCAACTTCACATTCACAGGCAACTTCAGCGCCACAGCCGTTTTCAGATAGCCCTCAATGCAAAGGCTCTAGACGCAAGTATTGTTGTGAGAGCTAATTCAATCAAGGAAACACTGCATGTTGGTGAAGGGCATATTGAAGAAGGATCAGCCGAGTGGTTCTTGTGGGAGAACAACTCCATTTGGCTCACTAACTTCACACACCATCAGGCTTCCAAGCAGCTCTCAAGGAAACTCAGTTTTCACACTCTATGCTTAGTGCCCTTTGAGTGCCTAGGACTGAAATGAAGCTTGGAGAGCATCCCACACAAACGAATGCTCCACATGCGGGTTTCACATGCCACCAACTCCACATTCACAGGCAACTTCAGCGCCACAGCCGTTTTCAGATAGCCCTCAAAGCAAAGGCTCTAGACGCAAATATTGGTGTGAGAGCTAATTCAATCAAGGAAACACTGCATGTTGGTGAAGGGCATATTGAAGAAGGATCAGCCGAGTGGTTCTTGTGGGAGAACAACTCCATTTGGCTCACTAACTTCACACACCATCAGGCTTCCAAGCAGCTCTCAAGGAAACTCAGTTTTCACACTCTATGTTTAGTGCCCTTTGAGTGCATTATCTAGGAATGAACCTGGTAGAGCATCCCACACAAACGAATGCTCCACATGCGGGTTTCACATGCCACCAACTCCACATTCACAGGCAACTTCAGCGCCACAGCCGTTTTCAGATAGCCCTCAATGCAAAGGCTCTAGACGCAAATATTGGTGTGAGAGCTAATTCAATCAAGGAAACACTGCATGTTGGTGAAGGGCATATTGAAGAAGGATCAGCCGAGTGGTTCTTGTGGGAGAACAACTCCATTTGGCTCACTAACTTCACACACCATCAGGCTTCCAAGCAGCTCCTCAAGGAAACTCAGTTTTCACACTCTATGCTTAGTGCTCTTTGTGTGCCTAGGACTGAAATGAAGCTTAGTCAGCATCCCACACAAACGAATGCTCCACATGCGGGTTTCACATGCCAACAACTCCACATTCACAGGCAACTTCAGCGCCACAGCCGTTTTCAGATAGCCCTCAATGCAAAGGCTCTAGACGCAAGTATTGGTGTGAGAGCTAATTCAATCAAGGAAACACTGCATGTTGGTGAAGGGCATATTGAAGAAGGATCAGCCGAGTGGTTCTTGTGGGAGAACAACTCCATTTGGCTCACTAACTTCACACACCATCAGGCTTCCAAGCAGCTCTCAAGGAAACTCAGTTTTCACACTCTATGCTTAGTGCCCTTTGAGTGCATTATCTAGGAATGAACCTGGTAGAGCATCCCACACAAATGAATGCTCCACATGCGGGTTTCACATGCCACCAACTCCACATTCACAGGCAACTTCAGCGCCACAGCCGTTTTCAGATAGCCCTCAATGCAAAGGCTCTAGACGCAAATATTGGTGTGAGAGCTAATTCAATCAAGGAAACACTGCATGTTGGTGAAGGGCATATTGAAGAAGGATCAGCCGAGTGGTTCTTGTGGGAGAACAACTCCATTTGGCTCACTAACTTCACACACCATCAGGCTTCCAAGCAGCTCTCAAGGAAACTCAGTTTTCACACTCTATGCTTAGTGCCCTTTGTATGGCTAGGACTGAAATGAACCTGGTAGAGCATCCCACACAAACGAATGCTCCACATGCGGATTTCACATGCCACCAACTCCACATTGACAGGCAACTTCAGCGCCACAGCCGTTTTCAGATAGCCCTCAATGCAAAGGCTCTAGACGCAAATATTGGTGTGAGAGCTAATTCAATCAAGGAAACACTGCATGTTGGTGAAGGGCATATTGAAGAAGGATCAGCAGAGTGGTTCTTGTGGGAGAACAACTCCATTTGGCTCACTAACTTCACACACCATCAGGCTTCCAAGCAGCTCTCAAGGAAACTCAGTTTTCACACTCTATGCTTAGTGCCCTTTGAGTGCATTATCTAGGAATGAACCTGGTAGAGCATCCCACACAAACGAATGCTCCACATGCGGGTTTCACATGCCACCAACTCCACATTCTCACGCAACTTCAGCGCCACAGCCGTTTTCAGATAGCCCTCAATGCAAAGGCTCTAGACGCAAATATTGGTGTGAGAGCTAATTCAATCAAGGAAACACTGCATGTTGGTGAAGGGCATATTGAAGAAGGATCAGCCGAGTGGTTCTTGTGGGAGAACAACTCCATTTGGCTCACTAACTTCACACACCATCAGGCTTCCAAGCAGCTCTCAAGGAAACTCAGTTTTCACACTCTATGCTTAGTGCCCTTTGAGTGCATTATCTAGGAATGAACCTGGTAGAGCATCCCACACAAACGAATGCTCCACATGCGGGTTTCACATGCCACCAACTCCACATTCACAGGCAACTTCAGCGCCACAGCCGTTTTCAGATAGCCCTCAAAGCAAAGGCTCTAGACGCAAATATTGGTGTGAGAGCTAATTCAATCAAGGAAAAACTGCATGTTGGTGAAGGGCATATTGAAGAAGGATCAGCCGAGTGGTTCTTGTGGGAGAACAACTCCATTTGGCTCACTAACTTCACACACCATCAGGCTTCCAAGCAGCTCTCAAGGAAACTCAGTTTTCACAATCTATGCTTAGTGCCCTTTGAGTGCCTAGGACTGAAATGAACCTGGTAGAGCATCCCACACAAACGAATGCTCCACATGCGGGTTTCACATGCCACCAACTCCACATTCACAGGCAACTTCAGCGCCACAGCCGTTTTCAGATAGCCCTCAATGCAAAGGCTCTAGACACAAATATTGGTGTGAGAGCTAATTCAATCAAGGAAACACTGCATGTTGGTGAAGGGCATATTGAAGAAGGATCAGCCGAGTGGTTCTTGTGGGAGAACAACTCCATTTGGCTCACTAACTTCACACACCATCAGGCTTCCAAAGCAGCTCCTCAAGGAAACTCAGTTTTCACACTCTATGGTTAGTGCCCTTTGTGTGCCTAGGACTGAAATGAAGCTTGGTCAGCATCCCACACAAACGAATGCTCCACATGCGGGTTTCACATGCCAACAACTCCACATTCACAGGCAACTTCAGCGCCACAGCCGTTTTCAGATAGCCCTCAATGCAAAGGCTCTAGACGCAAGTATTGGTGTGAGAGCTAATTCAATCAAGGAAACACTGCATGTTGGTGAAGGGCATATTGAAGAAGGATCAGCCGAGTGGTTCTTGTGGGAGAACAACTCCATTTGGCTCACTAACTTCACACACCATCAGGCTTCCAAGCAGCTCTCAAGGAAACTCAGTTTTCACAATCTATGCTTAGTGCCCTTTGAGTGCCTAGGACTGAAATGAACCTGGTAGAGCATCCCACACAAACGAATGCTCCACATGCGGGTTTCACATGCCAACAACTCCACATTCACAGGCAACTTCAGCGCCACAGCCGTTTTCAGATAGCCCTCAATGCAAAGGCTCTAGACACAAATATTGGTGTGAGAGCTAATTCAATCAAGGAAACACTGCATGTTGGTGAAGGGCATATTGAAGAAGGATCAGCCGAGTGGTTCTTGTGGGAGAACAACTCCATTTGGCTCACTAACTTCACACACCATCAGGCTTCCAAGCAGCTCTCAAGGAAACTCAGTTTTCACACTCTATGTTTAGTGCCCTTTGAGTGCCTAGGACTGAAATGAAGCTTGGAGAGCATCCCACATAAACGAATGCTCCACTTGCGGGTTTCACATGCCACCAACTCCACATTCACAGGCAACTTCAGCGCCACAGCCGTTTCAGATAGCCCTCAATGCAAAGGCTCTAGACGCAAGTATTGGTGTGAGAGCTAATTCAATCAAGGAAACACTGCATGTTGGTGAAGGGCATATTGAAGAAGGATCATTCGAGTGGTTCTTGTGGGAGAACAACTCCATTTGGTTCACTAACTTCACACACCATCAGGCTTCCAAGCAGCTCTCAAGGAAACTCAGTTTTCACACTCTATGCTTAGTGCCCTTTGAGTGCATTATCTAGGAATGAACCTGGTAGAGCATCCCACACAAACGAATGCTCCACATGCGGGTTTCACATGCCACCAACTCCACATTCACAGGCAACTTCAGCGCCACAGCCGTTTTCAGATAGCCCTCAATGCAAAGGCTCTAGACGCAAATATTGGTGTGAGAGCTAATTCAATCAAGGAAACACTGCATGTTGGTGAAGGGTATATTGAAGAAGGATCAGCCGAGTGGTTCTTGTGGGAGAACAACTCCATTTGGCTCACTAACTTCACACACCATCAGGCTTCCAAGCAGCTCTCAAGGAAACTCAGTTTTCACACTCTATGCTTAGTGCCCTTTGTATGGCTAGGACTGAAATGAACCTGGTAGAGCATCCCACACAAACGAATGCTCCACATGCGGGTTTCACATGCCACCAACTCCACATTCACAGGCAACTTCAGCGCCACAGCCGTTTTCAGATAGCCCTCAATGCAAAGGCTCTAGATGCAAGTATTGGTGTGAGAGCTAATTCAATCAAGGAAACACTGCATGTTGGTGAAGGGCATATTGAAGAAGGATCAGCCGAGTGGTTCTTGTGGGAGAACAACTCCATTTGGCTCACTAACTTCACACACCATCAGGCTTCCAAGCAGCTCTCAAGGAAACTCAGTTTTCACACTCTATGTTTAGTGCCCTTTGAGTGCATTATCTAGGAATGAACCTGGTAGAGCATCCCACACAAACGAATGCTCCACATGCGGGTTTCACATGCCAACAACTCCACATTCACAGGCAACTTCAGCGCCACAGCCGTTTTCAGATAGCCCTCAAAGCAAAGGCTCTAGACGCAAATATGGGTGTGAGAGCTAATTCAATCAAGGAAACACTGCATGTTGGTGAAGGGCATATTGAAGAAGGATCAGCCGAGTGGTTCTTGTGGGAGAACAACTCCATTTGGCTCACTAACTTCACACACCATCAGGCTTCCAAGCAGCTCTCAAGGAAACTCAGTTTTCACACTCAATGCTTAGTGCCCTTTGTATGGCTAGGAATGAAATGAACCTGGTAGAGCATCCCACACAAACGAATGCTCCACATGCGGGTTTCACATGCCACCAACTCCACATTCACAGGCAACTTCAGCGCCACAGCCGTTTTCAGATAGCCCTCAAAGCAAAGGCTCTAGACGCAAATATTGGTGTGAGAGCTAATTCAATCAAGGAAACACTGCATGTTGGTGAAGGGCATATTGAAGAAGGATCAGCCGAGTGGTTCTTGTGGGAGAACAACTCCATTTGGCTCACTAACTTCACACACCATCAGGCTTCCAAGCAGCTCTCAAGGAAACTCAGTTTTCACACTCTATGTTTAGTGCCCTTTGAGTGCATTATCTAGGAATGAACCTGGTAGAGCATCCCACACAAACGAATGCTCCACATGCGGGTTTCACATGCCAACAACTCCACATTCACAGGCAACTTCAGCGCCACAGCCGTTTTCAGATAGCCCTCAAAGCAAAGGCTCTAGACGCAAATATGGGTGTGAGAGCTAATTCAATCAAGGAAACACTGCATGTTGGTGAAGGGCATATTGAAGAAGGATCAGCCGAGTGGTTCTTGTGGGAGAACAACTCCATTTGGCTCACTAACTTCACACACCATCAGGCTTCCAAGCAGCTCTCAAGGAAACTCAGTTTTCACACTCAATGCTTAGTGCCCTTTGTATGGCTAGGAATGAAATGAACCTGGTAGAGCATCCCACACAAACGAATGCTCCACATGCGGGTTTCACATGCCACCAACTCCACATTCACAGGCAACTGCAGCGCCACAGCCGTTTTCAGATAGCCCTCAAAGCAAAGGCTCTAGACGCAAATATTGGTGTGAGAGCTAATTCAATCAAGGAAACACTGCATGTTGGTGAAGGGCATATTGAAGAAGGATCAGCCGAGTGGTTCTTGTGGGAGAACAACTCCATTTGGCTCACTAACTTCACACACCATCAGGCTTCCAAGCAGCTCTCAAGGAAACTCAGTTTTCACACTCTAGGCTTAGTGCCCTTTGTATGGCTAGGACTGAAATGAACCTGGTAGAGCATCCCACACAAACGAATGCTCCACATGCGGGTTTCACATGCCACCAACTCCACATTCACAGGCAACTTCAGCGCCACAGCCGTTTTCAGATAGCCCTCAATGCAAAGGCTCTAGACGCAAATATTGGTGTGAGAGCTAATTCAATCAAGGAAACACTGCATGTTGGTGAAGGGTATATTGAAGAAGGATCAGCCGAGTGGTTCTTGTGGGAGAACAACTCCATTTGGCTCACTAACTTCACACACCATCAGGCTTCCAAGCAGCTCTCAAGGAAACTCAGTTTTCACACTCTATGCTTAGTGCCCTTTGTATGGCTAGGACTGAAATGAACCTGGTAGAGCATCCCACACAAACGAATGCTCCACATGCGGGTTTCACATGCCACCAACTCCACATTCACAGGCAACTTCAGCGCCACAGCCGTTTTCAGATAGCCCTCAATGCAAAGGCTCTAGATGCAAGTATTGGTGTGAGAGCTAATTCAATCAAGGAAACACTGCATGTTGGTGAAGGGCATATTGAAGAAGGATCAGCCGAGTGGTTCTTGTGGGAGAACAACTCCATTTGGCTCACTAACTTCACACACCATCAGGCTTCCAAGCAGCTCTCAAGGAAACTCAGTTTTCACACTCTATGTTTAGTGCCCTTTGAGTGCATTATCTAGGAATGAACCTGGTAGAGCATCCCACACAAACGAATGCTCCACATGCGGGTTTCACATGCCAACAACTCCACATTCACAGGCAACTTCAGCGCCACAGCCGTTTTCAGATAGCCCTCAAAGCAAAGGCTCTAGACGCAAATATGGGTGTGAGAGCTAATTCAATCAAGGAAACACTGCATGTTGGTGAAGGGCATATTGAAGAAGGATCAGCCGAGTGGTTCTTGTGGGAGAACAACTCCATTTGGCTCACTAACTTCACACACCATCAGGCTTCCAAGCAGCTCTCAAGGAAACTCAGTTTTCACACTCAATGCTTAGTGCCCTTTGTATGGCTAGGAATGAAATGAACCTGGTAGAGCATCCCACACAAACGAATGCTCCACATGCGGGTTTCACATGCCACCAACTCCACATTCACAGGCAACTTCAGCGCCACAGCCGTTTTCAGATAGCCCTCAAAGCAAAGGCTCTAGACGCAAATATTGGTGTGAGAGCTAATTCAATCAAGGAAACACTGCATGTTGGTGAAGGGCATATTGAAGAAGGATCAGCCGAGTGGTTCTTGTGGGAGAACAACTCCATTTGGCTCACTAACTTCACACACCATCAGGCTTCCAAGCAGCTCTCAAGGAAACTCAGTTTTCACACTCTATGCTTAGTGCCCTTTGTATGGCTAGGACTGAAATGAACCTGGTAGAGCATCCCACACAAACGAATGCTCCACATGCGGGTTTCACATGCCACCAACTCCACATTCAGAGGCAACTTCAGCGCCACAGCCGTTTTCAGATAGCCCTCAATGCAAAGGCTCTAGACGCAAATATTGGTGTGAGAGCTAATTCAATCAAGGAAACACTGCATGTTGGTGAAGGGCATATTGAAGAAGGATCAGCCGAGTGGTTCTTGTGGGAGAACAACTCCATTTGGCTCACTAACTTCACACACCATCAGGCTTCCAAGCAGCTCTCAAGGAAACTCAGTTTTCACACTCTATGTTTAGTGCCCTTTGAGTGCCTAGGACTGAAATGAAGCTTGGTGAGCATCCCACATAAACGAATGCTCCACTTGCGGGTTTCACATGCCACCAACTTCACATTCACAGGCAACTTCAGCGCCACAGCCGTTTTCAGATAGCCCTCAATGCAAAGGCTCTAGACGCAAGTATTGGTGTGAGAGCTAATTCAATCAAGGAAACACTGCATGTTGGTGAAGGGCATATTGAAGAAGGATCAGCCGAGTGGTTCTTGTGGGAGAACAACTCCATTTGGCTCACTAACTTCACAAACCATCAGGCTTCCAAGCAGCTCTCAAGGAAACTCAGTTTTCACAATCTATGCTTAGTGCCCTTTGTATGGCTAGGACTGAAATGAACCTGGTAGAGCATCCCACACAAACGAATGCTCCAGATGCGGATTTCACATGCCACCAACTCCACATTCTCACGCAACTTCAGCGCCACAGCCGTTTTCAGATAGCCCTCAATGCAAAGGCTCTAGACGCAAATATTGGTGTGAGAGCTAATTCAATCAAGGAAACACTGCATGTTGGTGAAGGGCATATTGAAGAAGGATCAGCCGAGTGGTTCTTGTGGGAGAACAACTCCATTTGGCTCACTAACTTCACACACCATCAGGCTTCCAAAGCAGCTCCTCAAGGAAACTCAGTTTTCACACTCTATGCTTAGTGCTCTTTGTGTGCCTAGGACTGAAATGAAGCTTGGTGAGCATCCCACATAAACGAATGCTCCACATGCGGGTTTCACATGCCACCAACTCCACATTCACAGGCAACTTCAGCGCCACAGCCGTTTTCAGATAGCCCTCAATGCAAAGGCTCTAGACGCAAATATTGGTGTGAGAGCTAATTCAATCAAGGAAACACTGCATGTTGGTGAAGGGCATATTGAAGAAGGATCATTCGAGTGGTTCTTGTGGGAGAACAACTCCATTTGGCTCACTAACTTCACACACCATCAGGCTTCCAAGCAGCTCTCAAGGAAACTCAGTTTTCACACTCTATGTTTAGTGCCCTTTGAGTGCCTAGGACTGAAATGAAGCTTGGTGAGCATCCCACATAAACGAATGCTCCACTTGCGGGTTTCACATGCCACCAACTCCACATTCACAGGCAACTTCAGCGCCACAGCCGTTTTCAGATAGCCCTCAATGCAAAGGCTCTAGACGCAAGTATTGGTGTGAGAGCTAATTCAATCAAGGAAACACTGCATGTTGGTGAAGGGCATATTGAAGAAGGATCAGCCGAGTGGTTCTTGTGGGAGAACAACTCCATTTGGCTCACTAACTTCACACACCATCAGGCTTCCAAGCAGCTCTCAAGGAAACTCAGTTTTCACACTCTATGTTTAGTGCCCTTTGAGTGCATTATCTAGGAATGAACCTGGTAGAGCATCCCACACAAACGAATGCTCCACATGCGGGTTTCACATGCCAACAACTCCACATTCACAGGCAACTTCAGCGCCACAGCCGTTTTCAGATAGCCCTCAAAGCAAAGGCTCTAGACGCAAATATTGGTGTGAGAGCTAATTCAATCAAGGAAACACTGCATGTTGGTGAAGGGCATATTGAAGAAGGATCAGCCGAGTGGTTCTTGTGGGAGAACAACTCCATTTGGCTCACTAACTTCACACACCATCAGGCTTCCAAGCAGCTCTCAAGGAAACTCAGTTTTCACACTCAATACTTAGTGCCCTTTGTATGGCTAGGACTGAAATGAACCTGGTAGAGCATCCCACACAAACGAATGCTCCACATGCGGGTTTCACATGCCACCAACTCCACATTCACAGGCAACTTCAGCGCCACAGCCGTTTTCAGATAGCCCTCAATGCAAAGGCTCTAGACGCAAATATTGGTGTGAGAGCTAATTCAATCAAGGAAACACTGCATGTTGGTGAAGGGCATATTGAAGAAGGATCAGCCGAGTGGTTCTTGTGGGAGAACAACTCCATTTGGCTCACTAACTTCACACACCATCAGGCTTCCAAGCAGCTCTCAAGGAAACTCAGTTTTCACACTCTATGCTTAGTGCCCTTTGTATGGCTAGGACTGAAATGAACCTGGTAGAGCATCCCACACAAACGAATGCTCCACATGCGGGTTTCACATGCCACCAACTCCACATTCACAGGCAACTTCAGCGCCACAGCCGTTTTCAGATAGCCCTCAATGCAAAGGCTCTAGACGCAAATATTGGTGTGAGAGCTAATTCAATCAAGGAAACACTGCATGTTGGTGAAGGGCATATTGAAGAAGGATCAGCCGAGTGGTTCTTGTGGGAGAACAACTCCATTTGGCTCACTAACTTCACACACCATCAGGCTTCCAAGCAGCTCTCAAGGAAACTCAGTTTTCACACTCTATGTTTAGTGCCCTTTGAGTGCATTATCTAGGAATGAACCTGGTAGAGCATCCCACACAAACGAATGCTCCACATGCGGGTTTCACATGCCACCAACTCCACATTCAAAGGCAACTTCAGCGCCACAGCCGTTTTCAGATAGCCCTCAATGCAAAGGCTCTAGACGCTAATATTGGTGTGAGAGCTAATTCAATCAAGGAAACACTGCATGTTGGTGAAGGGCATATTGAAGAAGGATCAGCCGAGTGGTTCTTGTGGGAGAACAACTCCATTTGGCTCACTAACTTCACACACCATCAGGCTTCCAAGCAGCTCTCAAGGAAACTCAGTTTTCACACTCTATGCTTAGTGCCCTTTGAGTGCATTATCTAGGAATGAACCTGGTAGAGCATCCCACACAAACGAATGCTCCAGATGCGGATTTCACATGCCACCAACTCCACATTCTCACGCAACTTCAGCGCCACAGCCGTTTTCAGATAGCCCTCAATGCAAAGGCTCTAGACGCAAGTATTGGTGTGAGAGCTAATTCAATCAAGGAAACACTGCATGTTGGTGAAGGGCATATTGAAGAAGGATCAGCCGAGTGGTTCTTCTGGGAGAACAACTCCATTTGGCTCACTAACTTCACACACCATCAGGCTTCCAAGCAACTCTCAAGGAAACTCAGTTTTCACACTCTATGTTTAGTGCCCTTTGAGTGCCTAGGACTGAAATGAAGCTTGGTGAGCATCCCACATAAACGAATGCTCCACATGCGGGTTTCACATGCCACCAACTTCACATTCACTGGCAACTTCAGCGCCACAGCCGTTTTCAGATAGCCCTCAATGCAAAGGCTCTAGACGCAAGTATTGGTGTGAGAGCTAATTCAATCAAGGAAACACTGCATGTTGGTGAAGGGCATATTGAAGAAGGATCAGCCGAGTGGTTCTTGTGGGAGAACAACTCCATTTGGCTCACTAACTTCACACACCATCAGGCTTCCAAGCAGCTCTCAAGGAAACTCAGTTTTCACACTCTATGCTTAGTGCCCTTTGTATGGCTAGGACTGAAATGAACCTGGTAGAGCATCCCACACAAACGAATGCTCCACATGCGGGTTTCACATGCCACCAACTCCACATTCAGAGGCAACTTCAGCGCCACAGCCGTTTTCAGATAGCCCTCAATGCAAAGGCTCTAGACGCAAATATTGGTGTGAGAGCTAATTCAATCAAGGAAACACTGCATGTTGGTGAAGGGCATATTGAAGAAGGATCAGCCGAGTGGTTCTTGTGGGAGAACAACTCCATTTGGCTCACTAACTTCACACACCATCAGGCTTCCAAGCAGCTCTCAAGGAAACTCAGTTTTCACACTCTATGTTTAGTGCCCTTTGAGTGCCTAGGACTGAAATGAAGCTTGGTGAGCATCCCACATAAACGAATGCTCCACTTGCGGGTTTCACATGCCACCAACTTCACATTCACAGGCAACTTCAGCGCCACAGCCGTTTTCAGATAGCCCTCAATGCAAAGGCTCTAGACGCAAGTATTGGTGTGAGAGCTAATTCAATCAAGGAAACACTGCATGTTGGTGAAGGGCATATTGAAGAAGGATCACCCGAGTGGTTCTTGTGGGAGAACAACTCCATTTGGCTCACTAACTTCACAAACCATCAGGCTTCCAAGCAGCTCTCAAGGAAACTCAGTTTTCACAATCTATGCTTAGTGCCCTTTGTATGGCTAGGACTGAAATGAACCTGGTAGAGCATCCCACACAAACGAATGCTCCACATGCGGGTTTCACATGCCACCAACTCCACATTCACAGGCAACTTCAGCGCCACAGCCGTTTTCAGATAGCCCTCAATGCAAAGGCTCTAGACACAAATATTGGTGTGAGAGCTAATTCAATCAAGGAAACACTGCATGTTGGTGAAGGGCATATTGAAGAAGGATCAGCCGAGTGGTTCTTGTGGGAGAACAACTCCATTTGGCTCACTAACTTCACACACCATCAGGCTTCCAAGCAGCTCTCAAGGAAACTCAGGTTTCACACTCTATGCTTAGTGCCCTTTGAGTGCATTATCTAGGAATGAACCTGGTAGAGCATCCCACACAAACGAATGCTCCAGATGCGGATTTCACATGCCACCAACTCCACATTCTCACGCAACTTCAGCGCCACAGCCGTTTTCAGATAGCCCTCAATGCAAAGGCTCTAGACGCAAGTATTGGTGTGAGAGCTAATTCAATCAAGGAAACACTGCATGTTGGTGAAGGGCATATTGAAGAAGGATCAGCCGAGTGGTTCTTGTGGGAGAACAACTCCATTTGGCTCACTAACTTCACACACCATCAGGCTTCCAAGCAGCTCTCAAGGAAACTCAGTTTTCACACTCTATGCTTAGTGCCCTTTGTATGGCTAGGACTGAAATGAACCTGGTAGAGCATCCCACACAAACGAATGCTCCACATGCGGGTTTCACATGCCACCAACTCCACATTCAGAGGCAACTTCAGCGCCACAGCCGTTTTCAGATAGCCCTCAATGCAAAGGCTCTAGACGCAAATATTGGTGTGAGAGCTAATTCAATCAAGGAAACACTGCATGTTGGTGAAGGGCATATTGAAGAAGGATCAGCCGAGTGGTTCTTGTGGGAGAACAACTCCATTTGGCTCACTAACTTCACACACCATCAGGCTTCCAAGCAGCTCTCAAGGAAACTCAGTTTTCACACTCTATGTTTAGTGCCCTTTGAGTGCCTAGGACTGAAATGAAGCTTGGTGAGCATCCCACATAAACGAATGCTCCACTTGCGGGTTTCACATGCCACCAACTTCACATTCACAGGCAACTTCAGCGCCACAGCCGTTTTCAGATAGCCCTCAATGCAAAGGCTCTAGACGCAAGTATTGGTGTGAGAGCTAATTCAATCAAGGAAACACTGCATGTTGGTGAAGGGCATATTGAAGAAGGATCACCCGAGTGGTTCTTGTGGGAGAACAACTCCATTTGGCTCACTAACTTCACAAACCATCAGGCTTCCAAGCAGCTCTCAAGGAAACTCAGTTTTCACAATCTATGCTTAGTGCCCTTTGTATGGCTAGGACTGAAATGAACCTGGTAGAGCATCCCACACAAACGAATGCTCCACATGCGGGTTTCACATGCCACCAACTCCACATTCACAGGCAACTTCAGCGCCACAGCCGTTTTCAGATAGCCCTCAATGCAAAGGCTCTAGACACAAATATTGGTGTGAGAGCTAATTCAATCAAGGAAACACTGCATGTTGGTGAAGGGCATATTGAAGAAGGATCAGCCGAGTGGTTCTTGTGGGAGAACAACTCCATTTGGCTCACTAACTTCACACACCATCAGGCTTCCAAGCAGCTCTCAAGGAAACTCAGGTTTCACACTCTATGCTTAGTGCCCTTTGAGTGCATTATCTAGGAATGAACCTGGTAGAGCATCCCACACAAACGAATGCTCCAGATGCGGATTTCACATGCCACCAACTCCACATTCTCACGCAACTTCAGCGCCACAGCCGTTTTCAGATAGCCCTCAATGCAAAGGCTCTAGACGCAAGTATTGGTGTGAGAGCTAATTCAATCAAGGAAACACTGCACGTTGGTGAAGGGCATATTGAAGAAGGATCAGCCGAGTGGTTCTTGTGGGAGAACAACTCCATTTGGCTCACTAACTTCACACACCATCAGGCTTCCAAAGCAGCTCCTCAAGGAAACTCAGTTTTCACACTCTATGCTTAGTGCTCTTTGTGTGCCTAGGACTGAAATGAAGCTTGGTGAGCATCCCACATAAACGAATGCTCCACATGCGGGTTTCACATGCCACCAACTCCACATTCACAGGCAACTTCAGCGCCACAGCCGTTTTCAGATAGCCCTCAATGCAAAGGCTCTAGACGCAAATATTGGTGTGAGAGCTAATTCAATCAAGGAAACACTGCATGTTGGTGAAGGGCATATTGAAGAAGGATCAGCCGAGTGGTTCTTGTGGGAGAACAACTCCATTTGGCTCACTAACTTCACACACCATCAGGCTTCCAAGCAGCTCTCAAGGAAACTCAGTTTTCACACTCTATGTTTAGTGCCCTTTGAGTGCCTAGGACTGAAATGAAGCTTGGTGAGCATCCCACATAAACGAATGCTCCACTTGCGGGTTTCACATGCCACCAACTCCACATTCACAGGCAACTTCAGCGCCACAGCCGTTTTCAGATAGCCCTCAATGCAAAGGCTCTAGACGCAAGTATTGGTGTGAGAGCTAATTCAATCAAGGAAACACTGCATGTTGGTGAAGGGCATATTGAAGAAGGATCAGCCGAGTGGTTCTTGTGGGAGAACAACTCCATTTGGCTCACTAACTTCACAAACCATCAGGCTTCCAAGCAGCTCTCAAGGAAACTCAGTTTTCACACTCTATGTTTAGTGCCCTTTGAGTGCATTATCTAGGAATGAACCTGGTAGAGCATCCCACACAAACGAATGCTCCACATGCGGGTTTCACATGCCACCAACTCCACATTCACAGGCAACTTCAGCGCCACAGCCGTTTTCAGATAGCCCTCAAAGCAAAGGCTCTAGACGCAAATATTGGTGTGAGAGCTAATTCAATCAAGGAAACACTGCATGTTGGTGAAGGGCATATTGAAGAAGGATCAGCCGAGTGGTTCTTGTGGGAGAACAACTCCATTTGGCTCACTAACTTCACAAACCATCAGGCTTCCAAGCAGCTCTCAAGGAAACTCAGTTTTCACACTCAATGCTTAGTGCCCTTTGTATGGCTAGGACTGAAATGAACCTGGTAGAGCATCCCACACAAACGAATGCTCCACATGCGGGTTTCACATGCCACCAACTCCACATTCACAGGCAACTTCAGCGCCACAGCCGTTTTCAGATAGCCCGCAATGCAAAGGCTCTAGACGCAAATATTGGTGTGAGAGCTAATTCAATCAAGGAAACACTGCATGTTGGTGAAGGGCATATTGAAGAAGGATCAGCCGAGTGGTTCTTGTGGGAGAACAACTCCATTTGGCTCACTAACTTCACACACCATCAGGCTTCCAAGCAGCTCTCAAGGAAACTCAGTTTTCACACTCTATGCTTAGTGCCCTTTGTATGGCTAGGACTGAAATGAACCTGGTAGAGCATCCCACACAAACGAATGCTCCACATGCGGGTTTCACATGCCACCAACTCCACATTCACAGGCAACTTCAGCGCCACAGCCGTTTTCAGATAGCCCTCAATGCAAAGGCTCTAGACGCAAATATTGGTGTGAGAGCTAATTCAATCAAGGAAACACTGCATGTTGGTGAAGGGCATATTGAAGAAGGATCAGCCGAGTGGTTCTTGTGGGAGAACAACTCCATTTGGCTCACTAACTTCACACACCATCAGGCTTCCAAGCAGCTCTCAAGGAAACTCAGTTTTCACACTCTATGTTTAGTGCCCTTTGAGTGCATTATCTAGGAATGAACCTGGTAGAGCATCCCACACAAACGAATGCTCCACATGCGGGTTTCACATGCCACCAACTCCACATTCAAAGGCAACTTCAGCGCCACAGCCGTTTTCAGATAGCCCTCAATGCAAAGGCTCTAGACGCAAATATTGGTGTGAGAGCTAATTCAATCAAGGAAACACTGCATGTTGGTGAAGGGCATATTGAAGAAGGATCAGCCGAGTGGTTCTTGTGGGAGAACAACTCCATTTGGCTCACTAACTTCACACACCATCAGGCTTCCAAGCAGCTCTCAAGGAAACTCAGTTTTCACACTCTATGCTTAGTGCCCTTTGAGAGCATTATCTAGGAATGAACCTGGTAGAGCATCCCACACAAACGAATGCTCCAGATGCGGATTTCACATGCCACCAACTCCACATTCTCACGCAACTTCAGCGCCACAGCCGTTTTCAGATAGCCCTCAATGCAAAGGCTCTAGACGCAAGTATTGGTGTGAGAGCTAATTCAATCAAGGAAACACTGCATGTTGGTGAAGGGCATATTGAAGAAGGATCAGCCGAGTGGTTCTTGTGGGAGAACAACTCCATTTGGCTCACTAACTTCACACACCATCAGGCTTCCAAGCAACTCTCAAGGAAACTCAGTTTTCACACTCTATGTTTAGTGCCCTTTGAGTGCCTAGGACTGAAATGAAGCTTGGTGAGCATCCCACATAAACGAATGCTCCACATGCGGGTTTCACATGCCACCAACTTCACATTCACTGGCAACTTCAGCGCCACAGCCGTTTTCAGATAGCCCTCAATGCAAAGGCTCTAGACGCAAGTATTGGTGTGAGAGCTAATTCAATCAAGGAAACACTGCATGTTGGTGAAGGGCATATTGAAGAAGGATCAGCCGAGTGGTTCTTGTGGGAGAACAACTCCATTTGGCTCACTAACTTCACACACCATCAGGCTTCCAAGCAGCTCTCAAGGAAACTCAGGTTTCACACTCTATGCTTAGTGCCCTTTGAGTGCATTATCTAGGAATGAACCTGGTAGAGCATCCCACACAAACGAATGCTCCACATGCGGGTTTCACATGCCACCAACTCCACATTCACAGGCAACTTCAGCGCCACAGCCGTTTTCAGATAGCCCTCAATGCAAAGGCTCTAGACGCAAATATTGGTGTGAGAGCTAATTCAATCAAGGAAACACTGCATGTTGGTGAAGGGCATATTGAAGAAGGATCAGCCGAGTGGTTCTTGTGGGAGAACAACTCCATTTGGCTCACTAACTTCACACACCATCAGGCTTCCAAGCAGCTCTCAAGGAAACTCAGTTTTCACACTCTATGCTTAGTGCCCTTTGTGTGCCTAGGACTGAAATGAACCTGGTAGAGCATCCCACACAAACGAATGCTCCACATGCGGGTTTCACATGCCACCAACTCCACATTCACAGGCAACTTCAGCGCCACAGCCGTTTTCAGATAGCCCTCAATGCAAAGGCTCTAGACGCAAATATTGGTGTGAGAGCTAATTCAATCAAGGAAACACTGCATGTTGGTGAAGGGCATATTGAAGAAGGATCAGCCGAGTGGTTCTTGTGGGAGAACAACTCCATTTGGCTCACTAACTTCACACACCATCAGGCTTCCAAGCAGCTCTCAAGGAAACTCAGTTTTCACACTCTATGTTTAGTGCCCTTTTTATGGCTAGGACTGAAATGAACCTGGTAGAGCATCCCACATAAACGAATGCTCCACTTGCGGGTTTCACATGCCACCAACTTCACATTCACAGGCAACTTCAGCGCCACAGCCGTTTTCAGATAGCCCTCAATGCAAAGGCTCTAGACGCAAGTATTGGTGTGAGAGCTAATTCAATCAAGGAAACACTGCATGTTGGTGAAGGGCATATTGAAGAAGGATCAGCCGAGTGGTTCTTGTGGGAGAACAACTCCATTTGGCTCACTAACTTCACAAACCATCAGGCTTCCAAGCAGCTCTCAAGGAAACTCAGTTTTCACACTCTATGCTTAGTGCCCTTTGTATGGCTAGGACTGAAATGAACCTGGTAGAGCATCCCACACAAACGAATGCTCCACATGCGGGTTTCACATGCCACCAACTCCACATTCACAGGCAACTTCAGCGCCACAGCCGTTTTCAGATAGCCCTCAATGCAAAGGCTCTAGACGCAAATATTGGTGTGAGAGCTAATTCAATCAAGGAAACACTGCATGTTGGTGAAGGGCATATTGAAGAAGGATCAGCCGAGTGGTTCTTGTGGGAGAACAACTCCATTTGGCTCACTAACTTCACACACCATCAGGCTTCCAAGCAGCTCTCAAGGAAACTCAGTTTTCACACTCTAGGCTTAGTGCTCTTTGAGTGCATTATCTAGGAATGAACCTGGTAGAGCATCCCACACAAACGAATGCTCCAGATGCGGATTTCACATGCCACCAACTCCACATTCTCACGCAACTTCAGCGCCACAGCCGTTTTCAGATAGCCCTCAATGCAAAGGCTCTAGACGCAAGTATTGGTGTGAGAGCTAATTCAATCAAGGAAACACTGCATGTTGGTGAAGGGCATATTGAAGAAGGATCAGCCGAGTGGTTCTTCTGGGAGAACAACTCCATTTGGCTCACTAACTTCACACACCATCAGGCTTCCAAGCAACTCTCAAGGAAACTCAGTTATCACACTCTATGTTTAGTGCCCTTTGAGTGCCTAGGACTGAAATGAAGCTTGGTGAGCATCCCACATAAACGAATGCTCCACTTGCGGGTTTCACATGCCACCAACTTCACATTCACAGGCAACTTCAGCGCCACAGCCGTTTTCAGATAGCCCTCAATGCAAAGGCTCTAGACGCAAATATT
>NW_026700644.1:0-40541 GCF_030435755.1 Ochotona princeps
GCTTCCAAGCAGCTCTCAAGGAAACTCGGTTTTCACACTCTATGCTTAGTGCCCTTTGTGTGCCTAGGACTGAAATGAATCTTGGTGAGCATCCCACACAAACGAATGCTCCACATGCGGGTTTCACATGCCACCAACTCCACATTCACAGGCAACTTCAGCGCCACAGCCGTTTTCAGATAGCCCTCAATGCAAAGGCTCTAGACGCAAATATTGGTGTGAGAGCTAATTCAATCAAGGAAACACTGCATGTTGGTGAAGGGCATATTGAAGAAGAATCAGCCGAGTGGTTCTTGTGGGAGAACAACTCCATTTGGCTCACTAACTTCACACACCATCAGGCTTCCAAGCAGCTCTCAAGAAAACTCAGTTTTCACACTCTATGCTTAGTGCCCTTTGAGTGCATTATCTAGGAATGAACCTGGTAGAGCATCCCACACAAACGAATGCTCCACATGCGGGTTTCACATGCCACCAACTCCACATTCACAGGCAACTTCAGCGCCACAGCCGTTTTCAGATAGCCCTCAATGCAAAGGCTCTAGACGCAAATATTGGTGTGAGAGCTAATTCAATCAAGGAAACACTGCATGTTGGTGAAGGGCATATTGAAGAAGAATCAGCCGAGTGGTTCTTGTGGGAGAACAACTCCATTTGGCTCACTAACTTCACACACCATCAGGCTTCCAAGCAGCTCTCAAGGAAACTCAGTTTTCACACTCTATACTTAGTGCCCTTTGTGTGCCTAGGACTGAAATGAAGCTTGGTGAGCATCCCACACAAACGAATGCTCCACATGCGGGTTTCACATGCCACAAACGCCGCATTCACAGGCAACATCAGCGCCACAGCCGTTTTCAGATAGCCCTCAATTCAAAGGCTCTAGACGCAAATATTGGTGTGAGAGCTAATTCAATCAAGGAAACACTGCATGTTGGTGAAGGGCATATTGAAGAAGAATCAGCCGAGTGGTTCTTGTGGGAGAACAACTCCATTTGACTCACTAACTTCACACACCATCAGGCTTCCAAGCAGCTCTCAAGAAAACTCAGTTTTCACACTCTATGCTTAGTGACCTTTGAGTGAAATATCTAGGAATGAACCTGGTAGAGCATTAAACACATACGAATGCTCCACATGCGGGTTTCACATGCCACCAACTCCACATTCACAGGCAACTTCAGCGCCACAGCCGTTTTCAGATAGCCCTCAATGCAAAGGCTCTAGACGCAAATATTTGTGTGAGAGCTAATTCAATCAAGGAAACACTGCATGTTGGTGAAGGGCATGTTGAAGAAGAATCAGCCGAGTGGTTCTTGTGGGAGAACAACTCCATTTGGCTCACTAACTTCACACACCATCAGGCTTCCAAGCAGCTCTCAAGGAAACTCAGTTTTCACACTCTATGCTTAGTGCCCTTTGTGTGCCTAGGACTGAAATGAAGCTTGGTGAGCATCCCACACAAACGAATGCTCCACATGCGGGTTTCACATGCCACCAACTCCACATTCACAGGCAACTTCAGTGCCACAGCCGTTTTCAGATAGCCCTCAATGCAAAGGCTCTAGACGCAAATATTGGTGTGAGAGCTAATTCAATCAAGGAAACACTGCATGTAGGTGAAGGGCATATTGAAGAAGAATCAGCCGAGTGGTTCTTGTGGGAGAACAACTCCATTTGGCTCACTAACTTCACACACCATCAGGCTTCCAAGCAGCTCTCAAGGAAACTCGGTTTTCACACTCTATGCTTAGTGCCCTTTGTGTGCCTAGGACTGAAATGAAGCTTGGTGAGCATCCCACACAAACGAATGCTCCACATGCGGGTTTCACATGCCACCAACTCCACATTCACAGGCAACTTCAGCGCCACAGCCGTTTTCAGATAGCCCATAATGCAAAGGCTCTAGACGCAAATATTGGTGTGAGAGCTAATTCAATCAAGGAAACACTGCATGTTGGTGAAGGGCATATTGAAGAAGAATCAGCCGAGTGGTTCTTGTGGGAGAACAACTCCATTTGGCTCACTAACTTCACACACCATCAGGCTTCCAAGCAGCTCTCAAGAAAACTCAGTTTTCACACTCTATGCTTAGTGCCCTTTGAGTGCATTATCTAGCAATGAACCTGGTAGAGCATCCCACACAAACCAATGCTCCACATGCGGGTTTCACATGCCACCAACTCCACATTCACAGGCAACTTCAGCGCCACAGCCGTTTTCAGATAGCCCTCAATGCAAAGGCTCTAGACGCAAATATTGGTGTGAGAGCTAATTCAATCAAGGAAACACTGCATGTTGGTGAAGGGCATATTGAAGAAGAATCAGCCGAGTGGTTCTTGTGGGAGAACAACTCCATTTGGCTCACTAACTTCACACACCATCAGGCTTCCAAGCAGCTCTCAAGGAAACTCAGTTTTCACACTCTATACTTAGTGCCCTTTGTGTGCCTAGGACTGAAATGAAGCTTGGTGAGCATCCCACACAAACGAATGCTCCACATGCGGGTTTCACATGCCACCAACGCCGCATTCACAGGCAACTTCAGCGCCACAGCCGTTTTCAGATAGCCCTCAATTCAAAGGCTCTAGACGCAAATATTGGTGTGAGAGCTAATTCAATCAAGGAAACACTGCATGTTGGTGAAGGGCATATTGAAGAAGAATCAGCCGAGTGGTTCTTGTGGGAGAACAACTCCATTTGGCTCACTAACTTTACACACCATCAGGCTTCCAAGCAGCTCTCAAGAAAACTCAGTTTTCACACTCTATGCTTAGTGACCTTTGAGTGAAATATCTAGGAATGAACCTGGTAGAGCATTAAACACATACGAATGCTCCACATGCGGGTTTCACATGCCACCAACTCCACATTCACAGGCAACTTCAGCGCCACAGCCGTTTTCAGATAGCCCATAATGCAAAGGCTCTAGACGCAAATATTTGTGTGAGAGCTAATTCAATCAAGGAAACACTGCATGTTGGTGAAGGGCATGTTGAAGAAGAATCAGCCGAGTGGTTCTTGTGGGAGAACAACTCCATTTGGCTCACTAACTTCACACACCATCAGGCTTCCAAGCAGCTCTCAAGGAAACTCAGTTTTCACACTCTATGCTTAGTGCCCTTTGTGTGCCTAGGACTGAAATGAAGCTTGGTGAGCATCCCACACAAACGAATGCTCCACATGCGGGTTTCACATGCCAGCAAATCCACATTCACAGGCAACTTCAGTGCCACAGCCGTTTTCAGATAGCCCATAATGCAAAGGCTCTAGACGCAAATATTGGTGTGAGAGCTAATTCAATCAAGGAAACACTGCATGTAGGTGAAGGGCATATTGAAGAAGAATCAGCCGAGTGGTTCTTGTGGGAGAACAACTCCATTTGGCTCACTAACTTCACACACCATCAGGCTTCCAAGCAGCTCTCAAGGAAACTCGGTTTTCACACTCTATGCTTAGTGCCCTTTGTGTGCCTAGGACTGAAATGAAGCTTGGTGAGCATCCCACACAAACGAATGCTCCACATGCGGGTTTCACATGCCACCAACTCCACATTCACAGGCAACTTCAGCGCCACAGCCGTTTTCAGATAGCCCATAATGCAAAGGCTCTAGACGCAAATATTGGTGTGAGAGCTAATTCAATCAAGGAAACACTGCATGTTGGTGAAGGGCATATTGAAGAAGAATCAGCCGAGTGGTTCTTGTGGGAGAACAACTCCATTTGGCTCACTAACTTCACACACCATCAGGCTTCCAAGCAGCTCTCAAGAAAACTCAGTTTTCACACTCTATGCTTAGTGCCCTTTGAGTGCATTATCTAGCAATGAACCTCGTAGAGCATCCCACACAAACCAATGCTCCACATGCGGGTTTCACATGCCACCAACTCCACATTCACAGGCAACTTCAGCGCCACAGCCGTTTTCAGATAGCCCTCAATGCAAAGGCTCTAGACGCAAATATTGGTGTGAGAGCTAATTCAATCAAGGAAACACTGCATGTTGGTGAAGGGCATATTGAAGAAGAATCAGCCGAGTGGTTCTTGTGGGAGAACAACTCCATTTGGCTCACTAACTTCACACACCATCAGGCTTCCAAGCAGCTCTCAAGGAAACTAGGTTTTCACACTCTATGCTTAGTGACCTTTGTGTGCCTAGGACTGAAATGAATCTTGGTGAGCATCCCACACAAACGAATGCTCCACATGCGGGTTTCACATGCCACCAACTCCACACTCAGAGGCAACGTCAGCGCCACAGCCATTTTCAGATAGCTCTCAATGCAAAGGCTCTAGACACAAATATTGGTGTGAGAGCTAATTCAATCAAGGAAACACTGCATGTTGGTGAAGGGCATATTGAAGAAGAATCAGCCGAGTGGTTCTTGTGGGAGAACAACTCCATTTGGCTCACTAACGTCACACACCATCAGGCTTCCAAGCAGCTCTCAAGGAAACTCAGTTTTCACACTCTATGCTTAGTGCCCTTTGAGTGCCTAGGATTGAAATGAAGATTGGTGAGCATCCCACACAAACGAATGCTCCACATGCGGGTTTCACATGCCACCAACGCCACATTCACAGGGAACTTCAGCGCCACAGCCGTTTTCAGATAGTCCTCAATGCAAAGGCTCTAGACGCAAATATTGGTGTGAGAGCTAATTCAATCAAGGAAACACTGCATGTTGGTGAAGGGCATATTGAAGAAGAATCAGCCGAGTGGTTCTTGTGGGAGAACAACTCCATTTGGCTCACTAACTTCACACACCATCAGGCTTCCAAGCAGCTCTCAAGGAAACTCAGTTTTCACACTCTATGCTTAGTGCCCTTTGAGTGCATTATCTAGGAATGAACCTGGTAGAGCATCCCACACAAACCAATGCTCCACATGCGGGTTTCACATGCCACCAACTCCACATTCACAGGCAACTTCAGCGCCACAGCCGTTTTCAGATAGCCCTCAATGCAAAGGCTCTAGACGCAAATATTGGTGTGAGAGCTAATTCAATCAAGGAAACACTGCATGTTGGTGAAGGGCATATTGAAGAAGAATCAGCCGAGTGGTTCTTGTGGGAGAACAACTCCATTTGGCTCACTAACTTCACACACCATCAGGCTTCCAAGCAGCTCTCAAGGAAACTCAGTTTTCACACTCTATGCTTAGTGCCCTTTGAGTGTCTAGGACTGAAATGAAGCTTGGTGAGCATCCCACACAAACGAATGCTCCACATGCGGGTTTCACATGCCACCAACTCCACACTCAGAGGCAACGTCAGCGCCACAGCCGTTTTCAGATAGCCCTCAATGCAAAGGCTCTAGACGCAAATATTGGTGTGAGAGCTAATTCAATCAAGGAAACACTGCATGTTGGTGAAGGGCATATTGAAGAAGAATCAGCCAAGTGGTTCTTGTGGGAGAACAACTCCATTTGGCTCACTAACTTCACACACCATCAGGCTTCCAAGCAGCTCTCAAGAAAACTCAGTTTTCACACTCTATGCTTAGTGCCCTTTGAGTGCATTATCAAGGAATGATCCTAGTTGAGCATCCCACACAAACGAATGCTGCACATGCGGGTTTCACATGCCACCAACTCCACATTCACAGGCAACTTCAGCGCCACAGCCGTTTTCAGATAGCCCTCAATGCAAAGGCTCTAGACGCAAATATTGGTGTGAGAGCTAATTCAATCAAGGAAACACTGCATGTTGGTGAAGGGCATATTGAAGAAGAATCAGCCGAGTGGTTCTTGTGGGAGAACAACTCCATTTGGCTCACTAACTTCACACACCATCAGGCTTCCAAGCAGCTCTCAAGGAAACTCAGTTTTCACACTCTATGCTTAGTGCCCTTTGAGTGCCTAGGACTGAAATGAAGCTTGGTGAGCATCCCACACAAACGAATGCTCCACATGCGGGTTTCACATGCCAGCAAATCCACATTCACAGAAAATGTCAGCGCCACAGCCATTTTCAGATAGCCCTCAATGCAAGGCTCTAGACGCAAATATTGGTGTGAGAGCTAATTCAATCAAGGAAACACTACATGTTGGTGAAGGGCATATTGAAGAAGAATCAGCCGAGTGGTTCTTGTGGGAGAACAACTCCATTTGGCTCACTAACTTCACACACCATCAGGCTTCCAAGCAGCTCTCAAGGAAACTCAGTTTTCACACTCTATGCTTAGTGCCCTTTGTGTGCATAGGACTGAAATGAATCTTGGTGAGCATCCCACACAAACGAATGCTCCACATGCGGGTTTCACATGCCACCAACTCCACATTCACAGGCAACTTCAGCGCCACAGCCGTTTTCAGATAGCCCTCAATTCAAAGGCTCTAGACGCAAATATTGGTGTGAGAGCTAATTCAATCAAGGAAACACTGCATGTTGGTGAAGGGCATATTGAAGAAGAATCAGCCGAGTGGTTCTTGTGGGAGAACAACTCCATTTGGCTCACTAACTTCACACACCATCAGGCTTCCAAGCAGCTCTCAAGAAAACTCAGTTTTCACACTCTATGCTTAGTGACCTTTGAGTGAAATATCTAGGAATGAACCTGGTAGAGCATTAAACACATACGAATGCTCCACATGCGGGTTTCACATGCCACCAACTCCACATTCACAGGCAACTTCAGCGCCACAGCCGTTTTCAGATAGCCCATAATGCAAAGGCTCTAGACGCAAATATTGGTGTGAGAGCTAATTCAATCAAGGAAACACTGCATGTTGGTGAAGGGCATATTGAAGAAGAATCAGCCGAGTGGTTCTTGTGGGAGAACAACTCCATTTGGCTCACTAACTTCACACACCATCAGGCTTCCAAGCAGCTCTCAAGAAAACTCAGTTTTCACACTCTATGCTTAGTGCCCTTTGAGTGCATTATCTAGTAATGAACCTCGTAGAGCATCCCACACAAACCAATGCTCCACATGCGGGTTTCACATGCCACCAACTCCACATTCACAGGCAACTTCAGCGCCACAGCCGTTTTCAGATAGCCCTCAATGCAAAGGCTCTAGACGCAAATATTGGTGTGAGAGCTAATTCAATCAAGGAAACACTGCATGTTGGTGAAGGGCATATTGAAGAAGAATCAGCCGAGTGGTTCTTGTGGGAGAACAACTCCATTTGGCTCACTAACTTCACACACCATCAGGCTTCCAAGCAGCTCTCAAGGAAACTCGGTTTTCACACTCTATGCTTAGTGACCTTTGTGTGCCTAGGACTGAAATGAATCTTGGTGAGCATCCCACACAAACGAATGCTCCACATGCGGGTTTCACATGCCACCAACTCCACACTCAGAGGCAACGTCAGCGCCACAGCCATTTTCAGATAGCTCTCAATGCAAAGGCTCTAGACACAAATATTGGTGTGAGAGCTAATTCAATCAAGGAAACACTGCATGTTGGTGAAGGGCATATTGAAGAAGAATCAGCCGAGTGGTTCTTGTGGGAGAACAACTCCATTTGGCTCACTAACGTCACACACCATCAGGCTTCCAAGCAGCTCTCAAGGAAACTCAGTTTTCACACTCTATGCTTAGTGCCCTTTGAGTGCCTAGGATTGAAATGAAGATTGGTGAGCATCCCGCACAAACGAATGCTCCACATGCGGGTTTCACATGCCACCAACGCCACATTCACAGGGAACTTCAGCGCCACAGCCGTTTTCAGATAGTCCTCAATGCAAAGGCTCTAGACGCAAATATTGGTGTGAGAGCTAATTCAATCAAGGAAACACTGCATGTTGGTGAAGGGCATATTGAAGAAGAATCAGCCGAGTGGTTCTTGTGGGAGAACAACTCCATTTGGCTCACTAACTTCACACACCATCAGGCTTCCAAGCAGCTCTCAAGGAAACTCAGTTTTCACACTCTATGCTTAGTGCCCTTTGAGTGCATTATCTAGGAATGAACCTGGTAGAGCATCCCACACAAACGAATGCTCCACATGCGGGTTTCACATGCCACCAACTCCACATTCACAGGCAACTTCAGCGCCACAGCCGTTTTCAGATAGCCCTCAATGCAAAGGCTCTAGACGCAAATATTGGTGTGAGAGCTAATTCAATCAAGGAAACACTGCATGTTGGTGAAGGGCATGTTGAAGAAGAATCAGCCGAGTGGTTCTTGTGGGAGAACAACTCCATTTGGCTCACTAACTTCACACACCATCAGGCTTCCAAGCAGCTCTCAAGGAAACTCAGTTTTCACACTCTATGCTTAGTGCCCTTTGAGTGTCTAGGACTGAAATGAAGCTTGGTGAGCATCCCACACAAACGAATGCTCCACATGCGGGTTTCACATGCCACCAACTCCACACTCAGAGGCAACGTCAGCGCCACAGCCGTTTTCAGATAGCCCTCAATGCAAAGGCTCTAGACGCAAATATTGGTGTGAGAGCTAATTCAATCAAGGAAACACTGCATGTTGGTGAAGGGCATATTGAAGAAGAATCAGCCAAGTGGTTCTTGTGGGAGAACAACTCCATTTGGCTCACTAACTTCACACACCATCAGGCTTCCAAGCAGCTCTCAAGAAAACTCAGTTTTCACACTCTATGCTTAGTGCCCTTTGAGTGCATTATCAAGGAATGATCCTAGTTGAGCATCCCACACAAACGAATGCTGCACATGCGGGTTTCACATGCCACCAACTCCACATTCACAGGCAACTTCAGCGCCACAGCCGTTTTCAGATAGCCCTCAATGCAAAGGCTCTAGACGCAAATATTGGTGTGAGAGCTAATTCAATCAAGGAAACACTGCATGTTGGTGAAGGGCATATTGAAGAAGAATCAGCCGAGTGGTTCTTGTGGGAGAACAACTCCATTTGGCTCACTAACTTCACACACCATCAGGCTTCCAAGCAGCTCTCAAGGAAACTCAGTTTTCACACTCTATGCTTAGTGCCCTTTGAGTGCCTAGGACTGAAATGAAGCTTGGTGAGCATCCCACACAAACCAATGCTCCACATGCGGGTTTCACATGCCAGCAAATCCACATTCACAGAAAATGTCAGCGCCACAGCCATTTTCAGATAGCCCTCAATGCAAGGCTCTAGACGCAAATATTGGTGTGAGAGCTAATTCAATCAAGGAAACACTACATGTTGGTGAAGGGCATATTGAAGAAGAATCAGCCGAGTGGTTCTTGTGGGAGAACAACTCCATTTGGCTCACTAACTTCACACACCATCAGGCTTCCAAGCAGCTCTCAAGGAAACTCAGTTTTCACACTCTATGCTTAGTGCCCTTTGTGTGCCTAGGACTGAAATGAATCTTGGTGAGCATCCCACACAAACGAATGCTCCACATGCGGGTTTCACATGCCACCAACTCCACATTCACAGGCAACTTCAGCGCCACAGCCGTTTTCAGATAGCCCTCAATTCAAAGGCTCTAGACGCAAATATTGGTGTGAGAGCTAATTCAATCAAGGAAACACTGCATGTTGGTGAAGGGCATATTGAAGAAGAATCAGCCGAGTGGTTCTTGTGGGAGAACAACTCCATTTGGCTCACTAACTTCACACACCATCAGGCTTCCAAGCAGCTCTCAAGAAAACTCAGTTTTCACACTCTATGCTTAGTGACCTTTGAGTGAAATATCTAGGAATGAACCTGGTAGAGCATTAAACACATACGAATGCTCCACATGCGGGTTTCACATGCCACCAACTCCACATTCACAGGCAACTTCAGCGCCACAGCCGTTTTCAGATAGCCCTTAATGCAAAGGCTCTAGACGCAAATATTGGTGTGAGAGCTAATTCAATCAAGGAAACACTGCATGTTGGTGAAGGGCATGTTGAAGAAGAATCAGCCGAGTGGTTCTTGTGGGAGAACAACTCCATTTGGTTCACTAACTTCACACACCATCAGGCTTCCAAGCAGCTCTCAAGGAAACTCAGTTTTCACACTCTATGCTTAGTGCTCTTTGTGTGCCTAGGACTGAAATGATGCTTGGTGAGCATCCCACACAAACGAATGCTCCACATGCGGGTTTCACATGCCACCAACTCCACATTCACAGGCAACTTCAGCGCCACAGCCGTTTTCAGATAGCCCTCAATGCAAAGGCTCTAGACGCAAATATTGGTGTGAGAGCTAATTCAATCAAGGAAACACTGCATGTTGGTGAAGGGCATATTGAAGAAGAATCAGCCGAGTGGTTCTTGTGGGAGAACAACTCCATTTGGCTCACTAACTTCACACACCATCAGGCTTCCAAGCAGCTCTCAAGGAAACTCGGTTTTCACACTTTATGCTTAGTGCCCTTTGTGTGCCTAGGACTGAAATGAACCTGGTAGAGCATTAAACACATACGAATGCTCCACATGCGGGTTTCACATGCCACCAACTCCACACTCAGAGGCAACGTCAGCGCCACAGCCATTTTCAGAAAGCCCTCAATGCAAAGGCTCTAGACGCAAATATTGGTGTGAGAGCTAATTCAATCAAGGAAACACTGCATGTTGGTGAAGGGCATATTGAAGAAGAATCAGCCGAGTGGTTCTTGTGGGAGAACAACTCCATTTGGCTCACTAACTTCACACACCATCAGGCTTCCAAGCAGCTCTCAAGGAAACTCAGTTTTCACACTCTGTGCTTAGTGCCCTTTGTGTGCCTAGGACTGAAATGAAGCTTGGTGAGCATCCCACACAAACGAATGCTCCACATGCGGGTTTCACATGCCACCAACTCCACATTCACAGGCAACTTCAGCGCCACAGCCGTTTTCAGATAGCCCTCAATTCAAAGGCTCTAGACGCAAATATTGGTGTGAGAGCTAATTCAATCAAGGAAACACTGCATGTTGGTGAAGGGCATATTGAAGAAGAATCAGCCGAGTGGTTCTTGTGGGAGAACAACTCCATTTGGCTCACTAACTTCACACACCATCAGGCTTCCAAGCAGCTCTCAAGAAAACTCAGTTTTCACACTCTATGCTTAGTGACCTTTGAGTGAAATATCTAGGAATGAACCTGGTAGAGCATTAAACACATACGAATGCTCCACATGCGGGTTTCACATGCCACCAACTCCACATTCACAGGCAACTTCAGCGCCACAGCCGTTTTCAGATAGCCCTTAATGCAAAGGCTCTAGACGCAAATATTGGTGTGAGAGCTAATTCAATCAAGGAAACACTGCATGTTGGTGAAGGGCATGTTGAAGAAGAATCAGCCGAGTGGTTCTTGTGGGAGAACAACTCCATTTGGCTCACTAACTTCACACACCATCAGGCTTCCAAGCAGCTCTCAAGGAAACTCAGTTTTCACACTCTATGCTTAGTGCTCTTTGTGTGCCTAGGACTGAAATGATGCTTGGTGAGCATCCCACACAAACGAATGCTCCACATGCGGGTTTCACATGCCACCAACTCCACATTCACAGGCAACTTCAGCGCCACAGCCGTTTTCAGATAGCCCTCAATGCAAAGGCTCTAGACGCAAATATTGGTGTGAGAGCTAATTCAATCAAGGAAACACTGCATGTTGGTGAAGGGCATATTGAAGAAGAATCAGCCGAGTGGTTCTTGTGGGAGAACAACTCCATTTGGCTCACTAACTTCACACACCATCAGGCTTCCAAGCAGCTCTCAAGGAAACTCGGTTTTCACACTTTATGCTTAGTGTCCTTTGTGTGCCTAGGACTGAAATGAAGCTTGGTGAGCATCCCACACAAACGAATGCTCCACATGCGGGTTTCACATGCCACCAACTCCACACTCAGAGGCAACGTCAGCGCCACAGCCATTTTCAGATAGCCCTCAATGCAAAGGCTCTAGACGCAAATATTGGTGTGAGAGCTAATTCAATCAAGGAAACACTGCATGTTGGTGAAGGGCATATTGAAGAAGAATCAGCCGAGTGGTTCTTGTGGGAGAACAACTCCATTTGGCTCACTAACTTCACACACCATTAGGCTTCCAAGCAGCTCTCAAGGAAACTCAGTTTTCACACTCTATGCTTAGTGCCCTTTGTGTGCCTAGGACTGAAATGAAGCTTGGTGAGCATCCCACACAAACGAATGCTCCACATGCGGGTTTCACATGCCACCAACGCCACATTCACAGGCAACTTCAGCGCCACAGCCGTTTTCAGATAGCCCATAATGCAAAGGCTCTCGACGCAAATATTGGTGTGAGAGCTAATTCAATCAAGGAAACACTGCATGTTGGTGAAGGGCATATTGAAGAAGAATCAGCCGAGTGGTTCTTGTGGGAGAACAACTCCATTTGGCTCACTAACTTCACACACCATCAGGCTTCCAAGCAGCTCTCAAGAAAACTCAGTTTTCACACTCTATGCTTAGTGCCCTTTGAGTGAAATATCTAGGAATGAACCTGGTAGAGCATTAAACACATACGAATGCTCCACATGCGGGTTTCACATGCCACCAACGCCGCATTCACAGGCAACTTCAGCGCCACAGCCGTTTTCAGATAGCCCTCAATTCAAAGGCTCTAGACGCAAATATTGGTGTGAGAGCTAATTCAATCAAGGAAACACTGCATGTTGGTGAAGGGCATATTGAAGAAGAATCAGCCGAGTGGTTCTTGTGGGAGAACAACTCCATTTGGCTCACTAACTTCACACACCATCAGGCTTCCAAGCAGCTCTCAAGAAAACTCAGTTTTCACACTCTATGCTTAGTGACCTTTGAGTGAAATATCTAGGAATGAACCTGGTAGAGCATTAAGCACATACGAATGCTCCACATGCGGGTTTCACATGCCACCAACTCCACATTCACAGGCAACTTCAGCGCCACAGCCGTTTTCAGAGAGCCCTCAATGCAAAGGCTCTAGATGCAAATATTTGTGTGAGAGCTAATTCAATCAAGGAAACACTGCATGTTGGTGAAGGGCATGTTGAAGAAGAATCAGCCGAGTGGTTCTTGTGGGAGAACAAC
This sequence comes from Ochotona princeps, assembly GCF_030435755.1. Lineage (NCBI taxonomy): Eukaryota > Metazoa > Chordata > Mammalia > Lagomorpha > Ochotonidae > Ochotona > Ochotona princeps. The sequence continues at coordinate 12,924 of NW_026700644.1, forward strand.
TCCATTTGGCTCACTAACTTCACACACCATCAGGCTTCCAAGCAGCTCTCAAGGAAACTCGGTTTTCACACTCTATGCTTAGTCCCCTTTGAGTGTCTAGGACTGAAATGAAGCTTGGTGAGCATCCCACACAAACGAATGCTCCACATGCGGGTTTCACATGCCACCAACTCCACATTCACAGGCAACTTCAGCGCCACAGCCGTTTTCAGATAGCCCATAATGCAAAGGCTCTAGACGCAAATATTGGTGTGAGAGCTAATTCAATCAAGGAAACACTGCATGTTGGTGAAGGGCATATTGAAGAAGAATCAGCCGAGTGGTTCTTGTGGGAGAACAACTCCATTTGGCTCACTAACTTCACACACCATCAGGCTTCCAAGCAGCTCTCAAGAAAACTCAGTTTTCACACTCTATGCTTAGTGACCTTTGAGTGAAATATCTAGGAATGAACCTGGTAGAGCATTAAACACATACGAATGCTCCACATGCGGGTTTCACATGCCACCAACTCCACATTCACAGGCAACTTCAGCGCCACAGCCGTTTTCAGATAGCCCTTAATGCAAAGGCTCTAGACGCAAATATTGGTGTGAGAGCTAATTCAATCAAGGAAACACTGCATGTTGGTGAAGGGCATGTTGAAGAAGAATCAGCCGAGTGGTTCTTGTGGGAGAACAACTCCATTTGGTTCACTAACTTCACACACCATCAGGCTTCCAAGCAGCTCTCAAGGAAACTCAGTTTTCACACTCTATGCTTAGTGCCCTTTGTGTGCCTAGGACTGAAATGATGCTTGGTGAGCATCCCACACAAACGAATGCTCCACATGCGGGTTTCACATGCCACCAACTCCACATTCACAGGCAACTTCAGCGCCACAGCCGTTTTCAGATAGCCCTCAATGCAAAGGCTCTAGACGCAAATATTGGTGTGAGAGCTAATTCAATCAAGGAAACACTGCATGTTGGTGAAGGGCATATTGAAGAAGAATCAGCCGAGTGGTTCTTGTGGGAGAACAACTCCATTTGGCTCACTAACTTCACACACCATCAGGCTTCCAAGCAGCTCTCAAGGAAACTCGGTTTTCACACTTTATGCTTAGTGCCCTTTGTGTGCCTAGGACTGAAATGAACCTGGTAGAGCATTAAACACATACGAATGCTCCACATGCGGGTTTCACATGCCACCAACTCCACACTCAGAGGCAACGTCAGCGCCACAGCCATTTTCAGAAAGCCCTCAATGCAAAGGCTCTAGACGCAAATATTGGTGTGAGAGCTAATTCAATCAAGGAAACACTGCATGTTGGTGAAGGGCATATTGAAGAAGAATCAGCCGAGTGGTTCTTGTGGGAGAACAACTCCATTTGGCTCACTAACTTCACACACCATCAGGCTTCCAAGCAGCTCTCAAGGAAACTCAGTTTTCACACTCTATGCTTAGTGCCCTTTGTGTGCCTAGGACTGAAATGAAGCTTGGTGAGCATCCCACACAAACGAATGCTCCACATGCGGGTTTCACATGCCACCAACGCCGCATTCACAGGCAACTTCAGCGCCACAGCCGTTTTCAGATAGCCCTCAATTCAAAGGCTCTAGACGCAAATATTGGTGTGAGAGCTAATTCAATCAAGGAAACACTGCATGTTGGTGAAGGGCATATTGAAGAAGAATCAGCCGAGTGGTTCTTGTGGGAGAACAACTCCATTTGGCTCACTAACTTCACACACCATCAGGCTTCCAAGCAGCTCTCAAGAAAACTCAGTTTTCACACTCTATGCTTAGTGACCTTTGAGTGAAATATCTAGGAATGAACCTGGTAGAGCATTAAACACATACGAATGCTCCACATGCGGGTTTCACATGCCACCAACTCCACATTCACAGGCAACTTCAGCGCCACAGCCGTTTTCAGATAGCCCTTAATGCAAAGGCTCTAGACGCAAATATTGGTGTGAGAGCTAATTCAATCAAGGAAACACTGCATGTTGGTGAAGGGCATGTTGAAGAAGAATCAGCCGAGTGGTTCTTGTGGGAGAACAACTCCATTTGGCTCACTAACTTCACACACCATCAGGCTTCCAAGCAGCTCTCAAGGAAACTCAGTTTTCACACTCTATGCTTAGTGCTCTTTGTGTGCCTAGGACTGAAATGATGCTTGGTGAGCATCCCACACAAACGAATGCTCCACATGCGGGTTTCACATGCCACCAACTCCACATTCACAGGCAACTTCAGCGCCACAGCCGTTTTCAGATAGCCCTCAATGCAAAGGCTCTAGACGCAAATATTGGTGTGAGAGCTAATTCAATCAAGGAAACACTGCATGTTGGTGAAGGGCATATTGAAGAAGAATCAGCCGAGTGGTTCTTGTGGGAGAACAACTCCATTTGGCTCACTAACTTCACACACCATCAGGCTTCCAAGCAGCTCTCAAGGAAACTCGGTTTTCACACTTTATGCTTAGTGCCCTTTGTGTGCCTAGGACTGAAATGAAGCTTGGTGAGCATCCCACACAAACGAATGCTCCACATGCGGGTTTCACATGCCACCAACTCCACACTCAGAGGCAACGTCAGCGCCACAGCCATTTTCAGATAGCCCTCAATGCAAAGGCTCTAGACGCAAATATTGGTGTGAGAGCTAATTCAATCAAGGAAACACTGCATGTTGGTGAAGGGCATATTGAAGAAGAATCAGCCGAGTGGTTCTTGTGGGAGAACAACTCCATTTGGCTCACTAACTTCACACACCATCAGGCTTCCAAGCAGCTCTCAAGAAAACTCAGTTTTCACACTCTATGCTTAGTGCCCTTTGAGTGAAATATCTAGGAATGAACCTGGTAGAGCATTAAACACATACGAATGCTCCACATGCGGGTTTCACATGCCACCAACGCCGCATTCACAGGCAACTTCAGCGCCACAGCCGTTTTCAGATAGCCCTCAATTCAAAGGCTCTAGACGCAAATATTGGTGTGAGAGCTAATTCAATCAAGGAAACACTGCATGTTGGTGAAGGGCATATTGAAGAAGAATCAGCCGAGTGGTTCTTGTGGGAGAACAACTCCATTTGGCTCACTAACTTCACACACCATCAGGCTTCCAAGCAGCTCTCAAGAAAACTCAGTTTTCACACTCTATGCTTAGTGACCTTTGAGTGAAATATCTAGGAATGAACCTGGTAGAGCATTAAGCAGATACGAATGCTCCACATGCGGGTTTCACATGCCACCAACTCCACATTCACAGGCAACTTCAGCGCCACAGCCGTTTTCAGAGAGCCCTCAATGCAAAGGCTCTAGATGCAAATATTTGTGTGAGAGCTAATTCAATCAAGGAAACACTGCATGTTGGTGAAGGGCATGTTGAAGAAGAATCAGCCGAGTGGTTCTTGTGGGAGAACAACTCCATTTGGCTCACTAACTTCACACACCATCAGGCTTCCAAGCAGCTCTCAAGGAAACTCGGTTTTCACACTCTATGCTTAGTGCCCTTTGTGTGCCTAGGACTGAAATGAAGCTTGGTGAGCATCCCACACAAACGAATGCTCCACATGCGGGTTTCACATGCCACCAACTCCACATTCACAGGCAACTTCAGCGCCACAGCCGTTTTCAGATAGCCCATAATGCAAAGGCTCTAGACGCAAATATTGGTGTGAGAGCTAATTCAATCAAGGAAACACTGCATGTTGGTGAAGGGCATATTGAAGAAGAATCAGCCGAGTGGTTCTTGTGGGAGAACAACTCCATTTGGCTCACTAACTTCACACACCATCAGGCTTCCAAGCAGCTCTCAAGAAAACTCAGTTTTCACACTCTATGCTTAGTGCCCTTTGAGTGCATTATCTAGGAATGAACCTGGTAGAGCATCCCACACAAACGAATGCTCCACATGCGGGTTTCACATGCCACCAACGCCACATTCACAGGCAACTTCAGCGCCACAGCCGTTTTCAGATAGCCCTCAATGCAAAGGCTCTAGACGAAAATATTGGTGTGAGAGCTAATTCAATCAAGGAAACACTGCATGTTGGTGAAGGGCATATTGAAGAAGAATCAGCCGAGTGGTTCTTGTGGGAGAACAACTCCATTTGGCTCACTAACTTCACACACCATCAGGCTTCCAAGCAGCTCTCAAGGAAACTCGGTTTTCACACTTTATGCTTAGTGCCCTTTGTGTGCCTAGGACTGAAATGAATCTTGGTGAGCATCCCACACAAACGAATGCTTCACATGCGGGTTTCACATGCCACCAACTCCACACTCAGAGGCAACGTCAGCGCCACAGCCATTTTCAGATAGCCCTCAATGCAAAGGCTCTAGACACAAATATTGGTGTGAGAGCTAATTCAATCAAGGAAACACTGCATGTTGGTGAAGGGCATATTGAAGAAGAATCAGCCGAGTGGTTCTTGTGGGAGAACAACTCCATTTGGCTCACTAACTTCACACACCATCAGGCTTCCAAGCAGCTCTCAAGAAAACTCAGTTTTCACACTCTATGCTTAGTGCCCTTTGTGTGCCTAGGACTGAAATGAAGCTTGGTGAGCATCCCACACAAACGAATGCTCCACATGCGGGTTTCACATGCCACCAACGCCACATTCACAGGCAACTTCAGCGCCACAGCCGTTTTCAGATAGCCCTCAATGCAAAGGCTCTAGACGCAAATATTGGTGTGAGAGCTAATTCAATCAAGGAAACACTGCATGTTGGTGAAGGGCATATTGAAGAAGAATCAGCCGAGTGGTTCTTGTGGGAGAACAACTCCATTTGGCTCACTAACTTCACACACCATCAGGCTTCCAAGCAGCTCTCAAGGAAACTCAGTTTTCACACTCTATGCTCAGTGCCCTTTGAGTGCATTATCTAGGAATGAACCTGGTAGAGCATCCCACACAAACGAATGCTCCACATGCGGGTTTCACATGCCACCAACTCCACATTCACAGGCAACTTCAGCGCCACATCCATTTTCAGATAGCCCTCAATGCAAAGGCTCAAGATGCAAATATTAGTGTGAGAGCTAATTCAATCAAGGAAACACTGCATGTTGGTGAAGGGCATATTGAAGAAGAATCAGCCGAGTGGTTCTTGTGGGAGAACAACTCCATTTGGCTCACTAACTTCACACACCATCAGGCTTCCAAGCAGCTCTCAAGGAAACTCAGTTTTCACACTCTATGCTTAGTGCCCTTTGAGTGTCTAGGACAGAAATGAAGCTTGGTGAGCATCCCACACAAACGAATGCTCCACATGCGGGTTTCACATGCCACCAACTCCACATTCACAGGCAACTTCAGCGCCACAGCCGTTTTCAGATAGCCCTCAATGCAAAGGCTCTAGACGCAAATATTGGTGTGAGAGCTAATTCAATCAAGGAAACACTGCATGTTGGTGAAGGGCATATTGAAGAAGAATCAGCCGAGTGGTTCTTGTGGGAGAACAACTCCATTTGGCTCACTAACTTCACACACCATCAGGCTTCCAAGCAGCTCTCAAGGAAACTCAGTTTTCACACTCTATGCTTAGTGCCCTTTGAGTGCATTATCTAGCAATGAACCTGGTAGAGCATCCCACACAAACCAATGCTCCACATGCGGGTTTCACATGCCATCAACTCCACATTCACAGGCAACTTCAGCGCCACAGCCGTTTTCAGATAGCCCTCAATGCAAAGGCTCTAGACGCAAATATTGGTGTGAGAGCTAATTCAATCAAGGAAACACTGCATGTTGGTGAAGGGCATATTGAAGAAGAATCAGCCGAGTGGTTCTTGTGGGAGAACAACTCCATTTGGCTCACTAACTTCACACACCATCAGGCTTCCAAGCAGCTCTCAAGAAAACTCAGTTTTCACACTCTATGCTTAGTGACCTTTGAGTGAAATATCTAGGAATGAACCTGGTAGAGCATTAAACACATACGAATGCTCCACATGCGGGTTTCACATGCCACCAACGCCGCATTCACAGGCAACTTCAGCGCCACAGCCGTTTTCAGATAGCCCTCAATTCAAAGGCTCTAGACGCAAATATTGGTGTGAGAGCTAATTCAATCAAGGAAACACTGCATGTTGGTGAAGGGCATATTGAAGAAGAATCAGCCGAGTGGTTCTTGTGGGAGAACAACTCCATTTGGCTCACTAACTTCACACACCATCAGGCTTCCAAGCAGCTCTCAAGGAAACTCAGTTTTCACACTCTATGCTTAGTGCCCTTTGAGTGAAATATCTAGGAATGAACCTGGTAGAGCATTAAACACATACGAATGCTCCACATGCGGGTTTCACATGCCACCAACGCCGCATTCACAGGCAACTTCAGCGCCACAGCCGTTTTCAGATAGCCCTCAATTCAAAGGCTCTAGACGCAAATATTGGTGTGAGAGCTAATTCAATCAAGGAAACACTGCATGTTGGTGAAGGGCATATTGAAGAAGAATCAGCCGAGTGGTTCTTGTGGGAGAACAACTCCATTTGGCTCACTAACTTCACACACCATCAGGCTTCCAAGCAGCTCTCAAGAAAACTCAGTTTTCACACTCTATGCTTAGTGACCTTTGAGTGAAATATCTAGGAATGAACCTGGTAGAGCATTAAACACATACGAATGCTCCACATGCGGGTTTCACATGCCACCAACTCCACATTCACAGGCAACTTCAGCGCCACAGCCGTTTTCAGAGAGCCCTGAATGCAAAGGCTCTAGACGCAAATATTTGTGTGAGAGCTAATTCAATCAAGGAAACACTGCATGTTGGTGAAGGGCATGTTGAAGAAGAATCAGCCGAGTGGTTCTTGTGGGAGAACAACTCCATTTGGCTCACTAACTTCACACACCATCAGGCTTCCAAGCAGCTCTCAAGGAAACTCAGTTTTCACACTCTATGCTTAGTGCCCTTTGTGTGCCTAGGACTGAAATGAAGCTTGGTGAGCATCCCACACAAACGAATGCTCCACATGCGGGTTTCACATGCCACCAACTCCACATTCACAGGCAACTTCAGCGCCACAGCCGTTATCAGATAGCCCATAATGCAAAGGCTCTAGACGCAAATATTGGTGTGAGAGCTAATTCAATCAAGGAAACACTGCATGTTGGTGAAGGGCATATTGAAGAAGAATCAGCCGAGTGGTTCTTGTGGGAGAACAACTCCATTTGGCTCACTAACTTCACACACCATCAGGCTTCCAAGCAGCTCTCAAGAAAACTCAGTTTTCACACTCTATGCTTAGTGCTCTTTGAGTGCATTATCTAGGAATGAACCTGGTAGAGCATCCCACACAAACCAATGCTCCACATGCGGGTTTCACATGCCACCAACTCCACATTCACAGGCAACTTCAGCGCCACAGCCGTTTTCAGATAGCCCTCAATGCAAAGGCTCTAGACGCAAATATTGGTGTGAGAGCTAATTCAATCAAGGAAACACTGCATGTTGGTGAAGGGCATATTGAAGAAGAATCAGCCGAGTGGTTCTTGTGGGAGAACAACTCCATTTGGCTCACTAACTTCACACACAATCAGGCTTCCAAGCAGCTCTCAAGGAAACTCGGTTTTCACACTTTATGCTTAGTGCCCCTTTGTGTGCCTAGGACTGAAATGAATCTTGGTGAGCATCCCACACAAACGAATGCTCCACATGCGGGTTTCACATGCCACCAACTCCACACTCAGAGGCAACGTCAGCGCCACAGCCATTTTCAGATAGCCCTCAATGCAAAGGCTCTAGACACAAATATTGGTGTGAGAGCTAATTCAATCAAGGAAACACTGCATGTTGGTGAAGGGCATATTGAAGAAGAATCAGCCGAGTGGTTCTTGTGGGAGAACAACTCCATTTGGCTCACTAACTTCACACACCCATCAGGCTTCCCAGCAGCTCTCAAGGAAACTCAGTTTTCACACTCTATGCTTAGTGCCCTTTGTGTGCCTAGGACTGAAATGAAGCTTGGTGAGCATCCCACACAAACGAATGCTCCACATGCGGGTTTCACATGCCACCAACGCCACATTCACAGGCAACTTCAGCGCCACAGCCGTTTTCAGATAGCCCTCAATGCAAAGGCTCTAGACGCAAATATTAGTGAGAGCTAATTCAATCAAGGAAACACTGCATGTTGGTGAAGGGCATATTGAAGAAGAATCAGCCGAGTGGTTCTTGTGGGAGAACAACTCCATTTGGCTCACTAACTTCACACACCATCAGGCTTCCAAGCAGCTCTCAAGGAAACTCAGTTTTCACACTCTATGCTCAGTGCCCTTTGAGTGCATTATCTAGCAATGAACCTGGTAGAGCATCCCACACAAACGAATGCTCCACATGCGGGTTTCACATGCCACCAACTCCACATTCACAGGCAACTTCAGCGCCACATCCATTTTCAGATAGCCCTCAATGCAAAGGCTCTAGATGCAAATATTGGTGTGAGAGCTAATTCAATCAAGGAAACACTGCATGTTGGTGAAGGGCATATTGAAGAAGAATCAGCCGAGTGGTTCTTGTGGGAGAACAACTCCATTTGGCTCACTAACTTCACACACCATCAGGCTTCCAAGCAGCTCTCAAGGAAACTCAGTTTTCACACTCTATGCTTAGTGACCTTTGAGTGTCTAGGACAGAAATGAAGCTTGGTGAGCATCCCACACAAACGAATGCTCCACATGCGGGTTTCACATGCCACCAACTCCACATTCACAGGCAACTTCAGCGCCACAGCCATTTTCAGATAGCCCTCAATGCAAAGGCTCTAGACGCAAATATTGGTGTGAGAGCTAATTCAATCAAGGAAACACTGCATGTTGGTGAAGGGCATATTGAAGAAGAATCAGCCGAGTGGTTCTTGTGGGAGAACAACTCCATTTGGCTCACTAACTTCACACACCATCAGGCTTCCAAGCAGCTCGCAAGGAAACTCAGGTTTCACACTCTACGCTCAGTGCCCTTTGAGTGTATTATCTAGGAATGAACCTGGTAGAGCATCCCACACAAACCAATGCTCCACATGCGGGTTTCACATGCCACCAACTCCACATTCACAGGCAACTTCAGCGCCACAGCCGTTTTCAGATAGCCCTCAATGCAAAGGCTCTAGACGCAAATATTGGTGTGAGAGCTAATTCAATCAAGGAAACACTGCATGTTGGTGAAGGGCATATTGAAGAAGAATCAGCCGAGTGGTTCTTGTGGGAGAACAACTCCATTTGGCTCACTAACTTCACACACCATCAGGCTTCCAAGCAGCTCTCAAGGAAACTCGGTTTTCACACTCTATGCTTAGTGCCCTTTGTGTGCCTAGGACTGAAATGAAGCTTGGTGAGCATCCCACACAAACGAATGCTCCACATGCGGGTTTCACATGCCACCAACTCCACACTCAGAGGCAACGTCAGCGCCACAGCCATTTTCAGATAGCTCTCAATGCAAAGGCTCTAGACGCAAATATTGGTGTGAGAGCTAATTCAATCAAGGAAACACTGCATGTTGGTGAAGGGCATATTGAAGAAGAATCAGCCGAGTGGTTCTTGTGGGAGAACAACTCCATTTGGCTCACTAACTTCACACACCATCAGGCTTCCAAGCAGCTCTCAAGGAAACTCAGTTTTCACACTCTATGCTTAGTGCCCTTTGTGTGCCTAGGACTGAAATGAAGCTTGGTGAGCATCCCACACAAACGAATGCTCCACATGCGGGTTTCACATGCCACCAACGCCGCATTCACAGGCAACTTCAGCGCCACAGCCGTTTTCAGATAGCCCTCAATTCAAAGGCTCTAGACGCAAATATTGGTGTGAGAGCTAATTCAATCAAGGAAACACTGCATGTTGGTGAAGGGCATATTGAAGAAGAATCAGCCGAGTGGTTCTTGTGGGAGAACAACTCCATTTGGCTCACTAACTTCACACACCATCAGGCTTCCAAGCAGCTCTCAAGAAAACTCAGTTTTCACACTCTATGCTTAGTGACCTTTGAGTGAAATATCTAGGAATGAACCTGGTAGAGCATTAAACACATACGAATGCTCCACATGCGGGTTTCACATGCCACCAACTCCACATTCACAGGCAACTTCAGCGCCACAGCCGTTTTCAGATAGCCCTTAATGCAAAGGCTCTAGACGCAAATATTGGTGTGAGAGCTAATTCAATCAAGGAAACACTGCATGTTGGTGAAGGGCATGTTGAAGAAGAATCAGCCGAGTGGTTCTTGTGGGAGAACAACTCCATTTGGTTCACTAACTTCACACACCATCAGGCTTCCAAGCAGCTCTCAAGGAAACTCAGTTTTCACACTCTATGCTTAGTGCTCTTTGTGTGCCTAGGACTGAAATGATGCTTGGTGAGCATCCCACACAAACGAATGTTCCACATGCGGGTTTCACATGCCACCAACTCCACATTCACAGGCAACTTCAGCGCCACAGCCGTTTTCAGATAGCCCTCAATGCAAAGGCTCTAGACGCAAATATTGGTGTGAGAGCTAATTCAATCAAGGAAACACTGCATGTTGGTGAAGGGCATATTGAAGAAGAATCAGCCGAGTGGTTCTTGTGGGAGAACAACTCCATTTGGCTCACTAACTTCACACACCATCAGGCTTCCAAGCAGCTCTCAAGGAAACTCGGTTTTCACACTTTATGCTTAGTGCCCTTTGTGTGCCTAGGACTGAAATGAACCTGGTAGAGCATTAAACACATACGAATGCTCCACATGCGGGTTTCACATGCCACCAACTCCCCACTCAGAGGCAACGTCAGCCCCACAGCCATTTTCAGAAAGCCCTCAATGCAAAGGCTCTAGACGCAAATATTGGTGTGAGAGCTAATTCAATCAAGGAAACACTGCATGTTGGTGAAGGGCATATTGAAGAAGAATCAGCCGAGTGGTTCTTGTGGGAGAACAACTCCATTTGGCTCACTAACTTCACACACCATCAGGCTTCCAAGCAGCTCTCAAGGAAACTCAGTTTTCACACTCTATGCTTAGTGCCCTTTGTGTGCCTAGGACTGAAATGAAGCTTGGTGAGCATCCCACACAAACGAATGCTCCACATGCGGGTTTCACATGCCACCAACGCCGCATTCACAGGCAACTTCAGCGCCACAGCCGTTTTCAGATAGCCCTCAATTCAAAGGCTCTAGACGCAAATATTGGTGTGAGAGCTAATTCAATCAAGGAAACACTGCATGTTGGTGAAGGGCATATTGAAGAAGAATCAGCCGAGTGGTTCTTGTGGGAGAACAACTCCATTTGGCTCACTAACTTCACACACCATCAGGCTTCCAAGCAGCTCTCAAGAAAACTCAGTTTTCACACTCTATGCTTAGTGACCTTTGAGTGAAATATCTAGGAATGAACCTGGTAGAGCATTAAACACATACGAATGCTCCACATGCGGGTTTCACATGCCACCAACTCCACATTCACAGGCAACTTCAGCGCCACAGCCGTTTTCAGATAGCCCATAATGCAAAGGCTCTAGACGCAAATATTGGTGTGAGAGCTAATTCAATCAAGGAAACACTGCATGTTGGTGAAGGGCATGTTGAAGAAGAATCAGCCGAGTGGTTCTTGTGGGAGAACAACTCCATTTGGCTCACTAACTTCACACACCATCAGGCTTCCAAGCAGCTCTCAAGGAAACTCAGTTTTCACACCCTATGCTTAGTGCTCTTTGTGTGCCTAGGACTGAAATGATGCTTGGTGAGCATCCCACACAAACGAATGCTCCACATGCGGGTTTCACATGCCACCAACTCCACATTCACAGGCAACTTCAGCGCCACAGCCGTTTTCAGATAGCCCTCAATGCAAAGGCTCTAGACGCAAATATTGGTGTGAGAGCTAATTCAATCAAGGAAACACTGCATGTTGGTGAAGGGCATATTGAAGAAGAATCAGCCGAGTGGTTCTTGTGGGAGAACAACTCCATTTGGCTCACTAACTTCACACACCATCAGGCTTCCAAGCAGCTCTCAAGGAAACTCGGTTTTCACACTTTATGCTTAGTGCCCTTTGTGTGCCTAGGACTGAAATGAAGCTTGGTGAGCATCCCACACAAACGAATGCTCCACATGCGGGTTTCACATGCCACCAACTCCACACTCAGAGGCAACGTCAGCGCCACAGCCATTTTCAGATAGCCCTCAATGCAAAGGCTCTAGACGCAAATATTGGTGTGAGAGCTAATTCAATCAAGGAAACACTGCATGTTGGTGAAGGGCATATTGAAGAAGAATCAGCCGAGTGGTTCTTGTGGGAGAACAACTCCATTTGGCTCACTAACTTCACACACCATTAGGCTTCCAAGCAGCTCTCAAGGAAACTCAGTTTTCACACTCTATGCTTAGTGCCCTTTGTGTGCCTAGGACTGAAATGAAGCTTGGTGAGCATCCCACACAAACGAATGCTCCACATGCGGGTTTCACATGCCACCAACGCCACATTCACAGGCAACTTCAGCGCCACAGCCGTTTTCAGATAGCCCATAATGCAAAGGCTCTAGACGCAAATATTGGTGTGAGAGCTAATTCAATCAAGGAAACACTGCATGTTGGTGAAGGGCATATTGAAGAAGAATCAGCCGAGTGGTTCTTGTGGGAGAACAACTCCATTTGGCTCACTAACTTCACACACCATCAGGCTTCCAAGCAGCTCTCAAGAAATCTCAGTTTTCACACTCTATGCTTAGTGACCTTTGAGTGAAATATCTAGGAATGAACCTGGTAGAGCATTAAACACATACGAATGCTCCACATGCGGGTTTCACATGCCACCAACTCCACATTCACAGGCAACTTCAGCGCCACAGCCGTTTTCAGAGAGCCCTCAATGCAAAGGCTCTAGATGCAAATATTTGTGTGAGAGCTAATTCAATCAAGGAAACACTGCATGTTGGTGAAGGGCATGTTGAAGAAGAATCAGCCGAGTGGTTCTTGTGGGAGAACAACTCCATTTGGCTCACTAACTTCACACACCATCAGGCTTCCAAGCAGCTCTCAAGGAAACTCGGTTTTCACACTCTATGCTTAGTGCCCTTTGTGTGCCTAGGACTGAAATGAAGCTTGGTGAGCATCCCACACAAACGAATGCTCCACATGCGGGTTTCACATGCCACCAACTCCACATTCACAGGCAACTTCAGCGCCACAGCCGTTTTCAGATAGCCCATAATGCAAAGGCTCTAGACGCAAATATTGGTGTGAGAGCTAATTCAATCAAGGAAACACTGCATGTTGGTGAAGGGCATATTGAAGAAGAATCAGCCGAGTGGTTCTTGTGGGAGAACAACTCCATTTGGCTCACTAACTTCACACACCATCAGGCTTCCAAGCAGCTCTCAAGAAATCTCAGTTTTCACACTCTATGCTTAGTGACCTTTGAGTGAAATATCTAGGAATGAACCTGGTAGAGCATTAAACACATACGAATGCTCCACATGCGGGTTTCACATGCCACCAACTCCACATTCACAGGCAACTTCAGCGCCACAGCCGTTTTCAGAGAGCCCTCAATGCAAAGGCTCTAGATGCAAATATTTGTGTGAGAGCTAATTCAATCAAGGAAACACTGCATGTTGGTGAAGGGCATGTTGAAGAAGAATCAGCCGAGTGGTTCTTGTGGGAGAACAACTCCATTTGGCTCACTAACTTCACACACCATCAGGCTTCCAAGCAGCTCTCAAGGAAACTCGGTTTTCACACTCTATGCTTAGTGCCCTTTGTGTGCCTAGGACTGAAATGAAGCTTGGTGAGCATCCCACACAAACGAATGCTCCACATGCGGGTTTCACATGCCACCAACTCCACATTCACAGGCAACTTCAGCGCCACAGCCGTTTTCAGATAGCCCATAATGCAAAGGCTCTAGACGCAAATATTGGTGTGAGAGCTAATTCAATCAAGGAAACACTGCATGTTGGTGAAGGGCATATTGAAGAAGAATCAGCCGAGTGGTTCTTGTGGGAGAACAACTCCATTTGGCTCACTAACTTCACACACCATCAGGCTTCCAAGCAGCTCTCAAGAAAACTCAGTTTTCACACTCTATGCTTAGTGCCCTTTGAGTGCATTATCTAGGAATGAACCTGGTAGAGCATCCCACACAAACCAATGCTCCACATGCGGGTTTCACATGCCATCAACTCCACATTCACAGGCAACTTCAGCGCCACAGCCGTTTTCAGATAGCCCTCAATGCAAAGGCTCTAGACGCAAATATTGGTGTGAGAGCTAATTCAATCAAGGAAACACTGCATGTTGGTGAAGGGCATATTGAAGAAGAATCAGCCGAGTGGTTCTTGTGGGAGAACAACTCCATTTGGCTCACTAACTTCACACACCATCAGGCTTCCAAGCAGCTCTCAAGGAAACTCAGTTTTCACACTCTATGCTTAGTGCCCTTTGAGTGCATTATCTAGCAATGAACCTGGTAGAGCATCCCACACAAACCAATGCTCCACATGCGGGTTTCACATGCCATCAACTCCACATTCACAGGCAACTTCAGCGCCACAGCCGTTTTCAGATAGCCCTCAATGCAAAGGCTCTAGACGCAAATATTGGTGTGAGAGCTAATTCAATCAAGGAAACACTGCATGTTGGTGAAGGGCATATTGAAGAAGAATCAGCCGAGTGGTTCTTGTGGGAGAACAACTCCATTTGGCTCACTAACTTCACACACCATCAGGCTTCCAAGCAGCTCTCAAGAAAACTCAGTTTTCACACTCTATGCTTAGTGACCTTTGAGTGAAATATCTAGGAATGAACCTGGTAGAGCATTAAACACATACGAATGCTCCACATGCGGGTTTCACATGCCACCAACTCCACATTCACAGGCAACTTCAGCGCCACAGCCGTTTTCAGATAGCCCTTAATGCAAAGGCTCTAGACGCAAATATTGGTGTGAGAGCTAATTCAATCAAGGAAACACTGCATGTTGGTGAAGGGCATGTTGAAGAAGAATCAGCCGAGTGGTTCTTGTGGGAGAACAACTCCATTTGGCTCACTAACTTCACACACCATCAGGCTTCCAAGCAGCTCTCAAGGAAACTCAGTTTTCACACCCTATGCTTAGTGCTCTTTGTGTGCCTAGGACTGAAATGATGCTTGGTGAGCATCCCACACAAACGAATGCTCCACATGCGGGTTTCACATGCCACCAACTCCACATTCACAGGCAACTTCAGCGCCACAGCCGTTTTCAGATAGCCCTCAATGCAAAGGCTCTAGACGCAAATATTGGTGTGAGAGCTAATTCAATCAAGGAAACACTGCATGTTGGTGAAGGGCATATTGAAGAAGAATCAGCCGAGTGGTTCTTGTGGGAGAACAACTCCATTTGGCTCACTAACTTCACACACCATCAGGCTTCCAAGCAGCTCTCAAGGAAACTCGGTTTTCACACTCTATGCTTAGTGCCCTTTGTGTGCCTAGGACTGAAATGAAGCTTGGTGAGCATCCCACACAAACGAATGCTAGACATGCGGTTTTCACATGCCACCAACTCCACATTCACAGGCAACTTCAGCGCCACAGCCGTTTTCAGATAGCCCATAATGCAAAGGCTCTAGACGCAAATATTGGTGTGAGAGCTAATTCAATCAAGGAAACACTGCATGTTGGTGAAGGGCATATTGAAGAAGAATCAGCCGAGTGGTTCTTGTGGGAGAACAACTCCATTTGGCTCACTAACTTCACACACCATCAGGCTTCCAAGCAGCTCGCAAGGAAACTCAGTTTTCACACTCTATGCTTAGTGCCCTTTGAGTACCTAGGACTGAAATGAAGCTTGGTGAGCATCCCACACAAACGAATGCTCCACATGCGGGTTTCACATGCCAGCAAATCCACATTCACAGAAAATGTCAGCGCCACAGCCATTTTCAGATAGCCCTCAATGCAAAGGCTCTAGACGCAAATATTGGTGTGAGAGCTAATTCAATCAAGGAAACACTACATGTTGGTGAAGGGCATATTGAAGAAGAATCAGCCGAGTGGTTCTTGTGGGAGAACAACTCCATTTGGCTCACTAACTTCACACACCATCAGGCTTCCAAGCAGCTCGCAAGGAAACTCAGGTTTCACACTCTACGCTCAGTGCCCTTTGAGTGTATTATCTAGGAATGAACCTGGTAGAGCATCCCACACAAACCAATGCTCCACATGCGGGTTTCACATGCCACCAACTCCACATTCACAGGCAACTTCAGCGCCACAGCCGTTTTCAGATAGCCCTCAATGCAAAGGCTCTAGACGCAAATATTGGTGTGAGAGCTAATTCAATCAAGGAAACACTGCATGTTGGTGAAGGGCATATTGAAGAAGAATCAGCCGAGTGGTTCTTGTGGGAGAACAACTCCATTTGGCTCACTAACTTCACACACCATCAGGCTTCCAAGCAGCTCTCAAGGAAACTCGGTTTTCACACTCTATGCTTAGTGCCCTTTGTGTGCCTAGGACTGAAATGAAGCTTGGTGAGCATCCCACACAAACGAATGCTCCACATGCGGGTTTCACATGCCACCAACTCCACACTCAGAGGCAACGTCAGCGCCACAGCCGTTTTCAGATAGCCCATAATGCAAAGGCTCTAGACGCAAATATTGGTGTGAGAGCTAATTCAATCAAGGAAACACTGCATGTTGGTGAAGGGCATATTGAAGAAGAATCAGCCGAGTGGTTCTTGTGGGAGAACAACTCCATTTGGCTCACTAACTTCACACACCATCAGGCTTCCAAGCAGCTCTCAAGGAAACTCAGTTTTCACACTCTATGCTTAGTGCCCTTTGTGTGCCTAGGACTGAAATGAAGCTTGGTGAGCATCCCACACAAACGAATGCTCCACATGCGGGTTTCACATGCCACCAACGCCGCATTCACAGGCAACTTCAGCGCCACAGCCGTTTTCAGATAGCCCTCAATTCAAAGGCTCTAGACGCAAATATTGGTGTGAGAGCTAATTCAATCAAGGAAACACTGCATGTTGGTGAAGGGCATATTGAAGAAGAATCAGCCGAGTGGTTCTTGTGGGAGAACAACTCCATTTGGCTCACTAACTTCACACACCATCAGGCTTCCAAGCAGCTCTCAAGAAAACTCAGTTTTCACACTCTATGCTTAGTGACCTTTGAGTGAAATATCTAGGAATGAACCTGGTAGAGCATTAAACACATACGAATGCTCCACATGCGGGTTTCACATGCCACCAACTCCACATTCACAGGCAACTTCAGCGCCACAGCCGTTTTCAGATAGCCCTTAATGCAAAGGCTCTAGACGCAAATATTGGTGTGAGAGCTAATTCAATCAAGGAAACACTGCATGTTGGTGAAGGGCATGTTGAAGAAGAATCAGCCGAGTGGTTCTTGTGGGAGAACAACTCCATTTGGTTCACTAACTTCACACACCATCAGGCTTCCAAGCAGCTCTCAAGGAAACTCAGTTTTCACACTCTATGCTTAGTGCTCTTTGTGTGCCTAGGACTGA
Source organism: Ochotona princeps (assembly GCF_030435755.1). NCBI lineage: Eukaryota > Metazoa > Chordata > Mammalia > Lagomorpha > Ochotonidae > Ochotona > Ochotona princeps. The sequence continues at coordinate 30,421 of NW_026700644.1, forward strand.
AATGATGCTTGGTGAGCATCCCACACAAACGAATGTTCCACATGCGGGTTTCACATGCCACCAACTCCACATTCACAGGCAACTTCAGCGCCACAGCCGTTTTCAGATAGCCCTCAATGCAAAGGCTCTAGACGCAAATATTGGTGTGAGAGCTAATTCAATCAAGGAAACACTGCATGTTGGTGAAGGGCATATTGAAGAAGAATCAGCCGAGTGGTTCTTGTGGGAGAACAACTCCATTTGGCTCACTAACTTCACACACCATCAGGCTTCCAAGCAGCTCTCAAGGAAACTCGGTTTTCACACTTTATGCTTAGTGCCCTTTGTGTGCCTAGGACTGAAATGAACCTGGTAGAGCATTAAACACATACGAATGCTCCACATGCGGGTTTCACATGCCACCAACTCCCCACTCAGAGGCAACGTCAGCGCCACAGCCATTTTCAGAAAGCCCTCAATGCAAAGGCTCTAGACGCAAATATTGGTGTGAGAGCTAATTCAATCAAGGAAACACTGCATGTTGGTGAAGGGCATATTGAAGAAGAATCAGCCGAGTGGTTCTTGTGGGAGAACAACTCCATTTGGCTCACTAACTTCACACACCATCAGGCTTCCAAGCAGCTCTCAAGGAAACTCAGTTTTCACACTCTATGCTTAGTGCCCTTTGTGTGCCTAGGACTGAAATGAAGCTTGGTGAGCATCCCACACAAACGAATGCTCCACATGCGGGTTTCACATGCCACCAACGCCGCATTCACAGGCAACTTCAGCGCCACAGCCGTTTTCAGATAGCCCTCAATTCAAAGGCTCTAGACGCAAATATTGGTGTGAGAGCTAATTCAATCAAGGAAACACTGCATGTTGGTGAAGGGCATATTGAAGAAGAATCAGCCGAGTGGTTCTTGTGGGAGAACAACTCCATTTGGCTCACTAACTTCACACACCATCAGGCTTCCAAGCAGCTCTCAAGAAAACTCAGTTTTCACACTCTATGCTTAGTGACCTTTGAGTGAAATATCTAGGAATGAACCTGGTAGAGCATTAAACACATACGAATGCTCCACATGCGGGTTTCACATGCCACCAACTCCACATTCACAGGCAACTTCAGCGCCACAGCCGTTTTCAGATAGCCCTTAATGCAAAGGCTCTAGACGCAAATATTGGTGTGAGAGCTAATTCAATCAAGGAAACACTGCATGTTGGTGAAGGGCATGTTGAAGAAGAATCAGCCGAGTGGTTCTTGTGGGAGAACAACTCCATTTGGCTCACTAACTTCACACACCATCAGGCTTCCAAGCAGCTCTCAAGGAAACTCAGTTTTCACACCCTATGCTTAGTGCTCTTTGTGTGCCTAGGACTGAAATGATGCTTGGTGAGCATCCCACACAAACGAATGCTCCACATGCGGGTTTCACATGCCACCAACTCCACATTCACAGGCAACTTCAGCGCCACAGCCGTTTTCAGATAGCCCTCAATGCAAAGGCTCTAGACGCAAATATTGGTGTGAGAGCTAATTCAATCAAGGAAACACTGCATGTTGGTGAAGGGCATATTGAAGAAGAATCAGCCGAGTGGTTCTTGTGGGAGAACAACTCCATTTGGCTCACTAACTTCACACACCATCAGGCTTCCAAGCAGCTCTCAAGGAAACTCGGTTTTCACACTCTATGCTTAGTGCCCTTTGTGTGCCTAGGACTGAAATGAAGCTTGGTGAGCATCCCACACAAACGAATGCTCCACATGCGGGTTTCACATGCCACCAACTCCACACTCAGAGGCAACGTCAGCGCCACAGCCATTTTCAGATAGCCCTCAATGCAAAGGCTCTAGACGCAAATATTGGTGTGAGAGCTAATTCAATCAAGGAAACACTGCATGTTGGTGAAGGGCATATTGAAGAAGAATCAGCCGAGTGGTTCTTGTGGGAGAACAACTCCATTTGGCTCACTAACTTCACACACCATTAGGCTTCCAAGCAGCTCTCAAGGAAACTCAGTTTTCACACTCTATGCTTAGTGCCCTTTGTGTGCCTAGGACTGAAATGAAGCTTGGTGAGCATCCCACACAAACGAATGCTCCACATGCGGGTTTCACATGCCACCAACGCCACATTCACAGGCAACTTCAGCGCCACAGCCGTTTTCAGATAGCCCATAATGCAAAGGCTCTAGACGCAAATATTGGTGTGAGAGCTAATTCAATCAAGGAAACACTGCATGTTGGTGAAGGGCATATTGAAGAAGAATCAGCCGAGTGGTTCTTGTGGGAGAACAACTCCATTTGGCTCACTAACTTCACACACCATCAGGCTTCCAAGCAGCTCTCAAGAAATCTCAGTTTTCACACTCTATGCTTAGTGACCTTTGAGTGAAATATCTAGGAATGAACCTGGTAGAGCATTAAACACATACGAATGCTCCACATGCGGGTTTCACATGCCACCAACTCCACATTCACAGGCAACTTCAGCGCCACAGCCGTTTTCAGAGAGCCCTCAATGCAAAGGCTCTAGATGCAAATATTTGTGTGAGAGCTAATTCAATCAAGGAAACACTGCATGTTGGTGAAGGGCATGTTGAAGAAGAATCAGCCGAGTGGTTCTTGTGGGAGAACAACTCCATTTGGCTCACTAACTTCACACACCATCAGGCTTCCAAGCAGCTCTCAAGGAAACTCGGTTTTCACACTCTATGCTTAGTGCCCTTTGTGTGCCTAGGACTGAAATGAAGCTTGGTGAGCATCCCACACAAACGAATGCTCCACATGCGGGTTTCACATGCCACCAACTCCACATTCACAGGCAACTTCAGCGCCACAGCCGTTTTCAGATAGCCCATAATGCAAAGGCTCTAGACGCAAATATTGGTGTGAGAGCTAATTCAATCAAGGAAACACTGCATGTTGGTGAAGGGCATATTGAAGAAGAATCAGCCGAGTGGTTCTTGTGGGAGAACAACTCCATTTGGCTCACTAACTTCACACACCATCAGGCTTCCAAGCAGCTCTCAAGAAAACTCAGTTTTCACACTCTATGCTTAGTGCCCTTTGAGTGCATTATCTAGGAATGAACCTGGTAGAGCATCCCACACAAACCAATGCTCCACATGCGGGTTTCACATGCCACCAACTCCAGATTCACAGGCAACTTCAGCGCCACAGCCGTTTTCAGATAGCCCTCAATGCAAAGGCTCTAGACGCAAATATTGGTGTGAGAGCTAATTCAATCAAGGAAACACTGCATGTTGGTGAAGGGCATATTGAAGAAGAATCAGCCGAGTGGTTCTTGTGGGAGAACAACTCCATTTGGCTCACTAACTTCACACACCATCAGGCTTCCAAGCAGCTCTCAAGAAATCTCAGTTTTCACACTCTATGCTTAGTGACCTTTGAGTGAAATATCTAGGAATGAACCTGGTAGAGCATTAAACACATACGAATGCTCCACATGCGGGTTTCACATGCCACCAACTCCACATTCACAGGCAACTTCAGCGCCACAGCCGTTTTCAGAGAGCCCTCAATGCAAAGGCTCTAGATGCAAATATTTGTGTGAGAGCTAATTCAATCAAGGAAACACTGCATGTTGGTGAAGGGCATGTTGAAGAAGAATCAGCCGAGTGGTTCTTGTGGGAGAACAACTCCATTTGGCTCACTAACTTCACACACCATCAGGCTTCCAAGCAGCTCTCAAGGAAACTCGGTTTCACACTCTATGCTTAGTGCCCTTTGTGTGCCTAGGACTGAAATGAAGCTTGGTGAGCATCCCACACAAACGAATGCTAGACATGCGGTTTTCACATGCCACCAACTCCACATTCACAGGCAACTTCAGCGCCACAGCCGTTTTCAGATAGCCCATAATGCAAAGGCTCTAGACGCAAATATTGGTGTGAGAGCTAATTCAATCAAGGAAACACTGCATGTTGGTGAAGGGCATATTGAAGAAGAATCAGCCGAGTGGTTCTTGTGGGAGAACAACTCCATTTGGCTCACTAACTTCACACACCATCAGGCTTCCAAGCAGCTCGCAAGGAAACTCAGTTTTCACACTCTATGCTTAGTGCCCTTTGAGTACCTAGGACTGAATGAAGCTTGGTGAGCATCCCACACAAACGAATGCTCCACATGCGGGTTTCACATGCCAGCAAATCCACATTCACAGAAAATGTCAGCGCCACAGCCATTTTCAGATAGCCCTCAATGCAAAGGCTCTAGACGCAAATATTGGTGTGAGAGCTAATTCAATCAAGGAAACACTACATGTTGGTGAAGGGCATATTGAAGAAGAATCAGCCGAGTGGTTCTTGTGGGAGAACAACTCCATTTGGCTCACTAACTTCACACCCATCAGGCTTCCAAGCAGCTCGCAAGGAAACTCAGGTTTCACACTCTACGCTCAGTGCCCTTTGAGTGTATTATCTAGGAATGAACCTGGTAGAGCATCCCACACAAACCAATGCTCCACATGCGGGTTTCACATGCCACCAACTCCACATTCACAGGCAACTTCAGCGCCACAGCCGTTTTCAGATAGCCCTCAATGCAAAGGCTCTAGACGCAAATATTGGTGTGAGAGCTAATTCAATCAAGGAAACACTGCATGTTGGTGAAGGGCATATTGAAGAAGAATCAGCCGAGTGGTTCTTGTGGGAGAACAACTCCATTTGGCTCACTAACTTCACACACCATCAGGCTTCCAAGCAGCTCTCAAGGAAACTCGGTTTTCACACTCTATGCTTAGTGCCCTTTGTGTGCCTAGGACTGAAATGAAGCTTGGTGAGCATCCCACACAAAACGAATGCTCCACATGCGGGTTTTCACATGCCACCAACTCCACACTCAGAGCAACGTCAGCGCCACAGCCATTTTCAGATAGCTCTCATGCAAAGGCTCTAGACGCAAATATTGGTGTGAGAGCTAATTCAATCAAGGAAACACTGCATGTTGGTGAAGGGCATATTGAAGAAGAATCAGCCGAGTGGTTCTTGTGGGAGAACAACTCCATTTGGCTCACTAACTTCACACACCATCAGGCTTCCAAGCAGCTCTCAAGGAAACTCAGTTTTCACACTCTATGCTTAGTGCCCTTTGTGTGCCTAGGACTGAAATGAAGCTTGGTGAGCATCCCACACAAACGAATGCTCCACATGCGGGTTTCACATGCCACCAACGCCGCATTCACAGGCAACTTCAGCGCCACAGCCGTTTTCAGATAGCCCTCAATTCAAAGGCTCTAGACGCAAATATTGGTGTGAGAGCTAATTCAATCAAGGAAACACTGCATGTTGGTGAAGGGCATATTGAAGAAGAATCAGCCGAGTGGTTCTTGTGGGAGAACAACTCCATTTGGCTCACTAACTTCACACACCATCAGGCTTCCAAGCAGCTCTCAAGAAAACTCAGTTTTCACACTCTATGCTTAGTGACCTTTGAGTGAAATATCTAGGAATGAACCTGGTAGAGCATTAAACACATACGAATGCTCCACATGCGGGTTTCACATGCCACCAACTCCACATTCACAGGCAACTTCAGCGCCACAGCCGTTTTCAGATAGCCCTTAATGCAAAGGCTCTAGACGCAAATATGGTGTGAGAGCTAATTCAATCAAGGAAACACTGCATGTTGGTGAAGGGCATGTTGAAGAAGAATCAGCCGAGTGGTTCTTGTGGGAGAACAACTCCATTTGGTTCACTAACTTCACACACCATCAGGCTTCCAAGCAGCTCTCAAGGAAACTCAGTTTTCACACTCTATGCTTAGTGCTCTTTGTGTGCCTAGGACTGAAATGATGCTTGGTGAGCATCCCACACAAACGAATGTTCCACATGCGGGTTTCACATGCCACCAACTCCACATTCACAGGCAACTTCAGCGCCACAGCCGTTTTCAGATAGCCCTCAATGCAAAGGCTCTAGACGCAAATATTGGTGTGAGAGCTAATTCAATCAAGGAAACACTGCATGTTGGTGAAGGGCATATTGAAGAAGAATCAGCCGAGTGGTTCTTGTGGGAGAACAACTCCATTTGGCTCACTAACTTCACACACCATCAGGCTTCCAAGCAGCTCTCAAGGAAACTCGGTTTTCACACTTTATGCTTAGTGCCCTTTGTGTGCCTAGGACTGAAATGAACCTGGTAGAGCATTAAACACATACGAATGCTCCACATGCGGGTTTCACATGCCACCAACTCCCCACTCAGAGGCAACGTCAGCGCCACAGCCATTTCAGAAAGCCCTCAATGCAAAGGCTCTAGACGCAAATATTGGTGTGAGAGCTAATTCAATCAAGGAAACACTGCATGTTGGTGAAGGGCATATTGAAGAAGAATCAGCCGAGTGGTTCTTGTGGGAGAACAACTCCATTTGGCTCACTAACTTCACACACCATCAGGCTTCCAAGCAGCTCTCAAGGAAACTCAGTTTTCACACTCTATGCTTAGTGCCCTTTGTGTGCCTAGGACTGAAATGAAGCTTGGTGAGCATCCCACACAAACGAATGCTCCACATGCGGGTTTCACATGCCACCAACGCCGCATTCACAGGCAACTTCAGCGCCACAGCCGTTTTCAGATAGCCCTCAATTCAAAGGCTCTAGACGCAAATATTGGTGTGAGAGCTAATTCAATCAAGGAAACACTGCATGTTGGTGAAGGGCATATTGAAGAAGAATCAGCCGAGTGGTTCTTGTGGGAGAACAACTCCATTTGGCTCACTAACTTCACACACCATCAGGCTTCCAAGCAGCTCTCAAGAAAACTCAGTTTTCACACTCTATGCTTAGTGACCTTTGAGTGAAATATCTAGGAATGAACCTGGTAGAGCATTAAACACATACGAATGCTCCACATGCGGGTTTCACATGCCACCAACTCCACATTCACAGGCAACTTCAGCGCCACAGCCGTTTTCAGATAGCCCTTAATGCAAAGGCTCTAGACGCAAATATTGGTGTGAGAGCTAATTCAATCAAGGAAACACTGCATGTTGGTGAACTGCATGTTGAAGAAGAATCAGCCGAGTGGTTCTTGTGGGAGAACAACTCCATTTGGCTCACTAACTTCACACACCATCAGGCTTCCAAGCAGCTCTCAAGGAAACTCAGTTTTCACACCCTATGCTTAGTGCTCTTTGTGTGCTAGGACTGAAATGATGCTTGGTGAGCATCCCACACAAACGAATGCTCACATGCGGGTTTCACATGCCACCAACTCCACATTCACAGGCAACTTCAGCGCCACAGCCGTTTTCAGATAGCCCTCAATGCAAAGGCTCTAGACGCAAATATTGGTGTGAGAGCTAATTCAATCAAGGAAACACTGCATGTTGGTGAAGGGCATATTGAAGAAGAATCAGCCGAGTGGTTCTTGTGGAGAACAACTCCATTTGGCTCACTAACTTCACACACCATCAGCTTCCAAGCAGCTCTCAAGGAAACTCGGTTTTCACACTCTATGCTTAGTGCCCTTTGTGTGCCTAGGACTGAAATGAAGCTTGGTGAGCATCCCACACAAACGAATGCTCCACATGCGGGTTTCACATGCCACCAACTCCACACTCAGAGGCAACGTCAGCGCCACAGCCATTTTCAGATAGCCCTCAATGCAAAGGCTCTAGACGCAAATATTGGTGTGAGAGCTAATTCAATCAAGGAAACACTGCATGTTGGTGAAGGGCATATTGAAGAAGAATCAGCCGAGTGGTTCTTGTGGGAGAACAACTCCATTTGGCTCACTAACTTCACACACCATTAGGCTTCCAAGCAGCTCTCAAGGAAACTCAGTTTTCACACTCTATGCTTAGTGCCCTTTGTGTGCCTAGGACTGAAATGAAGCTTGGTGAGCATCCCACACAAACGAATGCTCCACATGCGGGTTTCACATGCCACCAACGCCACATTCACAGGCAACTTCAGCGCCACAGCCGTTTTCAGATAGCCCATAATGCAAAGGCTCTAGACGCAAATATTGGTGTGAGAGCTAATTCAATCAAGGGAAACACTGCATGTTGGTGAAGGGCATATTGAAGAAGAATCAGCCGAGTGGTTCTTGTGGGAGAACAACTCCATTTGCTCACTAACTTCACACACCATCAGGCTTCCAAGCAGCTCTCAAGAAATCTCAGTTTTCACACTCTATGCTTAGTGACCTTTGAGTGAAATATCTAGGAATGAACCTGGTAGAGCATTAAACACATACGAATGCTCCACATGCGGGTTTCACATGCCACCAACTCCACATTCACAGGCAACTTCAGCGCCACAGCCGTTTTCAGAGAGCCCTCAATGCAAAGGCTCTAGATGCAAATATTTGTGTGAGAGCTAATTCAATCAAGGAAACACTGCATGTTGGTGAAGGGCATGTTGAAGAAGAATCAGCCGAGTGGTTCTTGTGGGAGAACAACTCCATTTGGCTCACTAACTTCACACACCATCAGGCTTCCAAGCAGCTCTCAAGGAAACTCGGTTTTCACACTCTATGCTTAGTGCCCTTTGTGTGCCTAGGACTGAAATGAAGCTGGTGAGCATCCCACACAAACGAATGCTCCACATGCGGGTTTCACATGCCACCAACTCCACATTCACAGGCAACTTCAGCGCCACAGCCGTTTTCAGATAGCCCATAATGCAAAGGCTCTAGACGCAAATATTGGTGTGAGAGCTAATTCAATCAAGGAAACACTGCATGTTGGTGAAGGGCATATTGAAGAAGAATCAGCCGAGTGGTTCTTGTGGGAGAACAACTCCATTTGGCTCACTAACTTCACACACCATCAGGCTTCCAAGCAGCTCTCAAGAAAACTCAGTTTTCACACTCTATGCTTAGTGCCCTTTGAGTGCATTATCTAGGAATGAACCTGGTAGAGCATCCCACACAAACCAATGCTCCACATGCGGGTTTCACATGCCACCAACTCCAGATTCACAGGCAACTTCAGCGCCACAGCCGTTTTCAGATAGCCCTCAATGCAAAGGCTCTAGACGCAAATATTGGTGTGAGAGCTAATTCAATCAAGGAAACACTGCATGTTGGTGAAGGGCATATTGAAGAAGAATCAGCCGAGTGGTTCTTGTGGGAGAACAACTCCATTTGGCTCACTAACTTCACACACCATCAGGCTTCCAAGCAGCTCTCAAGGAAACTCAGTTTTCACACTCTATGCTTAGTGCCCTTTGAGTGCATTATCTAGCAATGAACCTGGTAGAGCATCCCACACAAACCAATGCTCCACATGCGGGTTTCACATGCCATCAACTCCACATTCACAGGCAACTTCAGCGCCACAGCCGTTTTCAGATAGCCCTCAATGCAAAGGCTCTAGACGCAAATATTGGTGTGAGAGCTAATTCAATCAAGGAAACACTGCATGTTGGTGAAGGGCATATTGAAGAAGAATCAGCCGAGTGGTTCTTGTGGGAGAACAACTCCATTTGGCTCACTAACTTCACACACCATCAGGCTTCCAAGCAGCTCTCAAGAAAACTCAGTTTTCACACTCTATGCTTAGTGACCTTTGAGTGAAATATCTAGGAATGAACCTGGTAGAGCATTAAACACATACGAATGCTCCACATGCGGGTTTCACATGCCACCAACTCCACATTCACAGGCAACTTCAGCGCCACAGCCGTTTTCAGATAGCCCTTAATGCAAAGGCTCTAGACGCAAATATTGGTGTGAGAGCTAATTCAATCAAGGAAACACTGCATGTGGTGAAGGGCATGTTGAAGAAGAATCAGCCGAGTGGTTCTTGTGGGAGAACAACTCCATTTGGCTCACTAACTTCACACACCATCAGGCTTCCAAGCAGCTCTCAAGGAAACTCAGTTTTCACACCCTATGCTTAGTGCTCTTTGTGTGCCTAGGACTGAAATGATGCTTGGTGAGCATCCCACACAAACGAATGCTCCACATGCGGGTTTCACATGCCACCAACTCCACATTCACAGGCAACTTCAGCGCCACAGCCGTTTTCAGATAGCCCTCAATGCAAAGGCTCTAGACGCAAATATTGGTGTGAGAGCTAATTCAATCAAGGAAACACTGCATGTTGGTGAAGGGCATATTGAAGAAGAATCAGCCGAGTGGTTCTTGTGGGAGAACAACTCCATTTA
>NW_026700645.1:0-45000 GCF_030435755.1 Ochotona princeps
AAAGAAAACGACCGCCGCCTTGGCAGCACACAAGGCGCCAAGAACGCAGTGGAGACCGACAGACGTCTCATGCGCATCTTCGAAGAGGACACGGATATTTGCGCACACGAAAATAGCTTATATACGGGATGCCCGCTCCTGCTAGCGCGTATATCAACTCGTTGTTCAGAATTCCCTCCCCGTCGGCAGTCTACCAATCGAGGGCGAGGGCGTACAGGCAGCTTGTGAAAAATTTCAGAAGACAGATCTAGACCACGACACTCCCATGAAGCACGGAAGCAGCACCCGACAGTAAGAACCTCCTGAGAAAGTGGCGTTGCACCTGCAACTGAATAAAGGAACAGACTAACGTGGCAGCGATCTAGCGCTGCTGAAAAGCACGGCCCGCTACACCTGATGAAGTGGAAACGGTAGGCATAAAGCAATCCGTGGGCAATCGATCCTCTGCGGTGCGCCAACTAGTCAGATGTTCATACGGACACAAACGATAAAAGGCAGCAGAAGGGCGTGCGAAGACACGATTGAACAAAACCGTATAGTATGACTGGGTCACGGCTTCCCTGATATCGCAACCGGGATTCTAGCAGGACTAAATCTGACTGGTATATCTTTGAAAGGGTTTGACAGTAGTGGCTATCGACACAAGGCGGCCTTACACACGCCCAAGTTCTCATACAGCGCGAAACGGTCTGTGTACTCGGCTATATACAGACTTGTTGTAAGAGGAATACCTTCTACAGGGTACGAATATGATTAGGAACACACCCAGATCGAACAGCAGTACACACAGTCGCATGGGGTGTACCCCCAGGAACTCTGAACATATCAGGCCATCGCCGTACTTTTGCAGCACGTTCTGTCCCCGTTTGTGTTTTCTCTTACGTGAGGAAGTAAGAAACGCAAGTCGCATCCAAAGCGGAACGAGACTGAAACGCGGCACAGCTAAGTCGAGTGGGAGCCTCACACAACTCACTCGTGGAAGCGCATGAACCACAGTGCGGCTCTTAAACTACAGCGTTGGCTATCTGGGACCTTCGCCGCGAACGCTTCCCTACCGTATAGCTTTTGCACTACCTGGACACCTTTATGGGCCAGGACTCACAGCAGGGTCACAGTTAGCACCTGTCTCTACTTACCAAGCTTCTACGCTTCCCTCACGCCGTAGACTGCACTTTGACAGCTCTGTGAAACCTCAAGCACATAGCCCGCTTCCGTGCGCAGTATGGAAAGGGGTGCTTTTCGGGAGCACGACAGTATGCTAAGATATGGACGTGACACTAGCTTACACCGCTCCATGACTTGGATGCACGTCGATGCCGTAAAGACCTCTTCAGCCAGTTTTTCATGTGCCGCTCTTCGATACATATATGGATCAATATGTACATATATATACATACGTATATACATAAACCAACATGGTGTTCTTGGTCTGTCCTTATCAGCGCACTTTGGCCGAGGTGCTATCGTGTTTCTTTGGCAAATTTTTCTGCATCCTGTTTCTGTATTCATATCCGTCACCACATTTTGCACAGAGTTACAGTCTTTTCTGTCCCACAATCTTACGTGATCCTCGGTCATGCTCTTCCGTCGCCGCTTTGCCGTTATATCCGCCGTCTGTGAGAGATCCTCAGGTACGCTGGCGGCTGATGCCGCGACCGACGTAGTAATCACAGGAACACGCGTTTGAACTCCCACCGCTGATCGTACGAGAGACGTGGGTTCGTTTGCTGCTTGGCCTAGCGCAGCAAGACGCGCCTGTCGACGCCTCTCTCGCTGTCTTTTTCCTGAAGTGAAAACAAACAAATGCCTCATCGGATAGTGAAGGTGTACATATGACAAAGAGAGTGCGTCTGGGCGATGTTTCCGGACCTTAACGATGCTTTCAGAGTTTCCTTTCTCTCACAATCTGCTCCCGTAGCCTTCAATCGACAAGTGAATTCACACTCAGGATTCTAGAGTATATTCATGATGTCTTTAGCAGCACTGGTAATTATGGTTTGCGCCCAACGGACAGATACACAACTTGCAAAACACACAAAACACGAATCTTACGAGGTGTGGTGCCGCCACACATGAGATACAATGATCAGAGGCGTTCCACTGCAATCGTCTTCACCAGCCTCATTTCTCGTGCGCCAAAATAGATACTTTGCACGCTACAGGCTTCGGTGAATAGCTGGATCTTGCACACAGGAACGGGGGCATTTGGACAACCCCGGCCTAGTGTACAGGCTAGTATTCTGAGTACATGGAAACGGGAATAAACTCACCACGACAACGGTCACTCCATCCGGTGGTGCACTCACAGTGTCTTGGTACCTTGCAATACACAATGAACGAGCCTTGCAGGTATACCTGCATATAATATGTATATACTACTACTACTACTGCTACTACTACTAGTACAGTGATACTTCTGTTGCAAGATAGTACGGCTTCAAGTGCCACGATCAGGATTACTCCACGACGCCCGACGGAGCTCCCCTGCCTTTCAATGTACACAAATATGTAAACAGAAAGACCCGTCTATACAGAGTATGAACATACAAGTATATGCATGTATATATATATATATATATATGCACGTGGTCGTACCTACAGAAGAAGCTCGCTCGTGGTCCTCTACTGCTACTTTTGTATATTTCTCTGTGATCAGGCGTACTTGGGTGGCCGCCCGTGTGTATATACGCAGCTTGCGGCATATATTAATTACAGATGCACAAAACCATCAAGCCCGCTTTCGGAGCTTCAGAAACAGAACTGTATCTGTTTCGGATATGGTAACACGTGTCGATTGCTTCCTGTAAAACAACAGGCTTCATCCAACATCCCACACGGCCTTGGCAGATAACAGTCCCCCTTCAATGCAGATGCGACCGTCCTATACGTATATAGGTACACAAATATACTTATACAATGAACCCACATACACACAGACGAACACACATGTATGGATCTGGTGTACGACTGGAGCCCAACGAGGCGAGCATTTTGTGCTAGGGGGGACGGTACTGTGGCCGTGTCGATGTGCTCGGCTAGATGAACATTATGATTTTTCTGTAGATAGGTACAAGCCATAGATTTTTACAGCACATATATGTAATTTTGTGCAACTATTTTCGCCACGCGAATACTGACACAGCGTAGAATGCCTATATTTCCTTTCCTTTCACAGAACGCCCGCCTAGAGTATTGTGTAATAACTGAGAGTAGCACGGGCCACGTACGGTTCCAGAACACTCCGAAAACGGCCGAACGATAATAGCTACGGTCTCCAGGCTCCAGGAAACAAAACTGAGATGGTATATTATGCATTAGCTGACGATGAGCTTACATGATACGTGAGAAAAGATAAACTTTTCTGCATGTGAACCAGCTCACACTTGTAGCGTGGAAGTATTTTTTTCTTGCAGAACATCAAACTCACGCTCTCAAGTGATCCGCCTAAAATACACATTTTCAGCACGTGAGCGAGGCGCGGAGCAGTCTAACTTCCATTGTGCATCATATACTCAAATAATAAGAGTTACGTTCAAACAAAGCACACAAATCAAACACTGCGCAAATGGTGCCTGAGTCTGCACACGTCAGTGAGACAGTTACTGGATGTTTGAAAGCTATGGCATTTTTGTGTATGGCTAAAAAAAATTGATACAGGGTGCAAAGTGTAATGCGGACTTATTTAAGAAAACCCATCGGAGAGACTGTCGAAAAAAGCCCCCAAAGCGAAACGGTACTACTGTCATATCTAGAAGACGTACGAAAGTTGATTAGTAAGACTACGACAGTCAGGCTATGACAGTTACGACCATTTGAACCACTTGTGGGAAAAATCATACAGAAAAAGCTACTGTGCAATTTTCAGCTGAACGCATGTACACTAGCCACTGCACAGCTGATTGTTCACACGCAGGAGAATACACTTTCAGGGCTGCATCACTAGCGTATGCCGCACTGTGGCGACATCGCCAAACAGCGGATTCATAGTAACAGTAAATACCCATCACCTATGCTACTGCTACTACTACAGCTACTCAAAAGCTTGCAGGCGCTGCCTCGTCCTGTTCCTTTCTCTCCACCTCACCACCTCTTTCTCCTGCTACAGCAACTCTTCCTACGACAAATGGAACTGCGACTACTACTAGCATACTACTACTCCTACTAGGGATACCCTTGCTAGAAATACTATCATTTGTAAGCAGGCGAGTGCCGGGACAGGGGAAGGCTCTGTAGCACATACTCATGCACCGCTATACAGAGAATGCAAAGCAAGAGAAGAAAGAAGACCGCATATAGACGACTATAAGTCGTATCTTCAGAAAGAATAGCATTGCCTTAACCATCTACGCAGGCAAAAAGAGTGAGAGGCAGCAAGATAAAGTGACAGCTCTCGAACAACTTGCCTCTGCTGTGAAGCTTTCTTTTTCGGACAGCTCCCCGCCACCGGGGAATGGAAGGTCCTGCGGTGACTCTGCCGCTCCCGCCCCCCTCTCCGCTCTCACGCGTATGCTGCTGCGGGCGTTGCTGCTGTCGCTGTCGCTGGAGCAGCTGCAAATAGGCACGGGTTTTCTCCTCCTGCAGGCAACGCACATGCAATCAGTATCGCTAGTATGTGCAGGACTGCTCCACACTATATATACACACAAAAACACACACATAAACGTATATTTTCATTATTGTATACTTTCAGAACGTTTAGAATCTGCAAAGCTATCATTACACACATCTCACGCCGACGGGCGCACATGCAAGTAGTATAGAGCACTGCGAAGAGGCGCGCGCCACCAAGTGTGCAAACAAGAAGGCGTGCGAGAAGCATCAACTGGTTGGTGACGGTGGGCAGTACCAGATCTGCTATTCAGCACCTCATTATCTGTTTTAAAGCACACACAGACGGCAAAATACTGACATCTAGGGGACGCTTTCTCCTCTCTCTCCTTCCTGTGTGAGTCTGTTCGTGTTCAAAGCGCGCAAACCACTACATTTGTTTCTTCTTATGCCCATCGAATGAAACGCCTTATCGTCAGATTCTTTTACTCCTGACTGGTGCTGCTGTTCTGGCAGGTGCACGTAGTACACGACCCACAGCTATCGCCTGCGAGAGACACTCCTCTACTTTTTCTTCATTGTTTCATCTCTAACACATATGTGGCGCTGTTTCGCACAAGCACACGCTAGACGACATATACGTGCACGTAGATGCACACAGACACGGAGAGAGAGTAAAACACCCGCCTAACATAGTCGCCGTGAAAAGTTGCCACACTGCGAGGAGATCTAGTTTGTAGCATGTGCAAAGAATTTCCGAATGATATGCACACATAAAGAAAAGGCGTAAGGAGCTTTCGGCAAAACAACGCTTCCACGTTTATATATATTTATATATATATATGCATGTATATATAGGGGTGTATATGAACGGTTCAACATATATATATATATATATATATATATATATGTATCGAGAACAGGTGGTGTCCGTATATATACATATATATGCACATGTATGTATGTATACATATAGGTGTATACGAACGGTTCAGCACATACATATATATATATATATATACATGCAAACGTATATACATTGGTGTATATGAACGGTTAAACACATATATGTATATATATATATATACATATATATCTGTATGTGTGTACTGCAAGAAGCGGCCTACGTGCACGAAGCCTCAGCAGGAGCCCCCCCAGAGTAGGAAGGAGATGTTAACTGTGGCAACATGGCTATCATGTATGCCAGTGTCTTGTGTGCCGGTTGAGAAAAGGTCTGTCACAAGACATTCTTTAACAGAGGAGGCGTGGGAGGAAACGGTTCACATTTCGCGATATCCTGTGCGAACAGAATTGCCATTCTTACCCCTCCAGCAGACCCGTATTTGCACGGATCAGCTGATGTATAATGAGTATACATGCACATATATACGCACACCTTGCGTTTCCTCTCTGCATACTTTTATGTACATAAGTACAAGTGCACGTACACTTGTGCGGAGCGCTAGAAGACACCGAAATAACACTTTTTGCGTACATATCAACATACCGTCATACATGTATGTGCACAGCAGTGACAGGGCCCGGTCTGCTATTGGTATATAGAAGCGTGTTCCTTAAGCGAGCCATGAATGCATCTATCTCGTGCCTTCGTTGTCTTACATATGCTCACAACACGCAGAAATTTTTCAAGCCGAACGAAGAAGTTGAACATAAGCATACACAGTGGTGTAGGGATTGTAAACATACAAGAATAATCGGACCCCAATAGATGATATACATATATATATGTAATGAATGGAAAAGCTCACTGACAACCACGTTTATTACTATATATACATATGTGTAGAGTGTGTAGGGGTCATGCATACACATAGGTGCTTCGAGATTGATAAAGTGCTTAGAGACACATATATGTGGTGTAGTGATGTAAACACACCATAAGCACTGCCTTTTGAAGGTCTGGAAAGGCGTACACACTAAGCAGCGAGTATATTTCTACAGTGCCGTATCATTCCACTGTACGTACACGTGCTTTGTAGACACAAACCCACCACCACAGGTGCAGCCGTAGCTGTACATATGGTCTTTGGGAAAAAGTGCGCGCTAGCGTCCATACCACCAGCGTTTACCAGCGTCCGATGAGCGCGTTCAGTGCTGACGCAGGAAGCCCCTCCTCATTACTATGTAGGTACGTAAGCATACGCTAAGTGAAAAAAAACATGCTGTTGATAAAGAAACTCCTAAGTCATGTATATATGTGTACATGTTCGCCCTTAGAGAAATTAATACAACAACAGAGGAAAGTAACTGCCTGGTGCGGTAAACAGGGTTGCGCTGGTAACACGTGTGAGCATAATTCAACATAAGATCATGTTGCAGACTTAAGGACTTCCGTATCAACTATATATACAAATGCTCGTCGTATGCTTCTCAGCGACGTAGTAGCTAAGCGATGCCCAATCAGCCTGCGTGATATGCAAAAGAGGTACGTATTGTATACTCGTCTACCGTACAAAAACACACTTGGTACACGCGTAGACGAGAAGATGCTCACACCGATGTGTGTGTGTATGTATGTTTCCGTGCACAGGTAGCGAAAGTCCTTACACGTCCGTAAGTTTTGCAAAAATGCTTATTATACTCATAAGTCTTTGTAGGCAGCCCTCTACCATTCGTAGTCCACATGAAGTCGCAACGTGCATCGACAGGTGTACATATACCCCTCTACATACTGGTAACACAAACACACACACTTACGAGTGTGCATGGGGAGAAGGTAGAGAAGATATATCTATACGATACATATATATTATTTATATGGAGATTGACCACCTCCGCTGCACAAGGAAAGATAATAATCACTAATCTACTAAGTACGGGAGGATGCCTATGCTACTGCGTGTATATGAGCGGGTTCGGAATATGCTTTTGCTAATGTGTATCGACGTGAGACGCCTCTGTAGACAAGCGTTCGCATCTCATCTCACAATGACCTACTCACGTTCAGCGACAAATAGACGCACATCCACACACATGTGGTGCGAGCACCCACTCTCATAGTCAGCTGTCGATATATGCACGACAGCAGCACGGGGAAGTAGTCATACATTAACAGCAGGAGGACCACCAGCAGCACCACCACCCACGCAAGAAAGAGAGAGACTCAATACTGCGTCGCAGTGTTACGAAAAACTACGGACAGTAACCCTCTGCAACCAAAGAGAACAACTCACTGAACAATCAGTGCCCTATGCAGCCATAGGGAGCACCTTCAAAGACTGGGTGCCACCCTTCACAGCCATCGAGCACACATTAAACACTGAGTGCCATACACAACCGTAGAGCTCCATCAAGCACTGACTGCCATACAGAGCCATACACAGCCATAGAGAAGTTACTAACACAGTGAGCACCCCGTATTGAACACATTGAGCAGTGACTGCCCTACATAGATCACACTACAAGCACTGAGTGTCATACACAGCTATAGGGAACTCATTTACACAATGAGCACTTCCTGGAGATTACATAGAACACTGGGTGCACTATGCAGCCATATGCAAGACACAAAATACAGAGTGCCATACAACGTTATAGAGACACGTCACACAGTGAGTACCCCCCAGAGAGTGCCCTACACAGCCACAAAGGAGATACAAAACACTGAGTACTCTACACAGTCATAGAGAACACCTCTGAAGACTGAGTGCCCTACACAGCCATGGAGCACATGTCAGACACTGAGTGCGATACACAGCCATAGAGAACACGGCGAACAGTGAGGACCGCACAGAGCACAAATTGAACCCCGAGTGCGCTGCACAGCCATTGAGAACACATTCCACAGTGATTACCCTGTAGACAACACATTACACACTGAGTGCTCTACACAGCCATGGGAATGACGGTGAACACTGAGTGTTCTACACAGCCACAGAGACCACGTTAGAAACTGAGTGCTCTACACAGCCAATGAGTCACCTACACACCAACACAGAACACACTGAGCACTGAATACAGTAGATAACCCTAGAGAACACACTCAACATCTGTCTCTTCCGCTTTCTTCACTATGTCGCAGTGATACTCAAGAAGCGGTCGATCGATATGCAGATATGCAGGAACGTACGTTCCATGTGCAGATATACTGTGGATACGTAAAAGCTCCGACACGTTACGTCTTTTTCGTACCTTAATTTTTACTTTTCGCAGGTCTTCGAGTGCGTATTCCACCATAAGCTGACGCCACGATGGACTGACACGTTGCCATTTCTCCTTTTTCGAGCGTTTCTGTATAGTATTCTTCTTGTCGTCATCTTCTATTCCTCCTGCGTCCGTGCTCTCCCCCTCTTTCTGCCTTTCCTCTGCAGCTGTACTCTTCTTCTTCTTCTTTATCCCTGGGCCTCCCTCTGCAAATGTGTCCGTCACACCTGCGGTTGCTGGTGTTTGTGAGCGAATCAGCGGCAGTCCACGCTGCTCTTGCGGAGAAAAGGAGTTGTTGGTGCTGCAGCTCCCCAAAAACGAAAGCAGCAACTCCGCTACCTTCTCATGACAGCAGTCAACAAACGCAAAACCTCTAGACCGCTTGGAACGCTCCTGTTGCAGTGAACTTGGAGTATGCTGCGAAGTTACTGCTGTCCTTCGGGTCTTATCTCTTGCGATACGTATCTAAAAACGAATCACGCTCAGCAAAAAGAGCACGTCGGAACAATGTATGATTCGAACAGTTCACACACACACATATATATATATACATATATACACACATAAATACACACACGTACACACACACGCGCACATGTACATACACATACACATACACGCGCATGCACACACACACACACACACACACACACACACACACGCATACACACAAGCACCCACACATACGCGGACACATACGCACACAAGCACAGACTTAAACACTCTCATACACTTGTGCAGACGTTTTCAGTACTGCCCGTCCAGATACTACATGTGAGCACACATAAGCATACATATAACACATCGAGGAGAGTGTATGGCGTCTACCTACTGCACAAGTATGCATACGTAGCCACAGAGAATCTAGTGTGTGGCATTCACATTAACGATAGTATTATACTCGAAAGACTCACATACTAGGTGCATACGACATTACAGAGTTGTGTGCGTGTCCCTGTGTACTTGCGTTACAGCGCGGACGGCCTACAAAACACGTGCGTGCGCAGGAGCACATGTCAACGAGCTTGCGGAGTGGGGCATCGTTCAGAACACAAATGCGCCTTGCAATGGTACACAGCTTTGTGTGCATCAATGAGTGATATATATATATATATGTAAAGACATCTATGTATATATATTCATGTACGTGCATACACATGTGGGCAGTGAGACAAGAATACGCACAGCAGCAAGCTGTACAGTATGTGCGGCCTCCACAGTGAAAGTTGCTGCTGCTCGTGTTTCTGTATTTAACGCCCTCTGGATGGGCAGTTCGCAACGAGGGTACTCGCTTAAACATGTCTGCTCTCGTTGTGTGCATGTCAGCTTCTCTGTTATTCTTTCTCTCGCATAACTGGGGGACTGACGCTGCCGCAGAGAGTGGCAGCGCTCTACAGTACACACACGTTCTGGTAGGCACAGTGGAATGAAAGCAGTTTCAACATATTAGTAGACGCGCACACGCATGCAGATGCGACGGTCGGAGTACTCTATACGATACACGCACGTCGGTACGCACAGGGTAATGAAAGCTTTTTAAAGATCTGTGTTGCTGCACACCCGCGTGAGGATGTAAATTTAGCATGATGTCTTCATGTAAAAAGCTGTGTGGCTTGTCTCGCAATCTGTACGAGTTTGTGATACTAGAACGATGCTGCAATGGCGCAGTTATGTATGCTCATTGAGGCTGATAATTCTTACATAGAAATAAACGAGAGCTGAAAGGGTTCTTACACATACATATAACGTGCTCTTTATATATTGAGGACGTCATACACATATACACATGTACAGTGCTCTGTGCTTCCTATATAGTGAGGGGTTCATACACACACACATATATATGTATACATATATATAAAATGCTCTCTATATAGTGAGGACGTCCAGCACACAGATAAAATCGAAGTGCTCTCCCTTCAGTGAGAAGGTCATCCATACATACATACATATAAAGTGCTCGACAAAAAGCGAGGAGGCCACACATACATACATATGAAATGCTCTGTAAGTGAGGAGGCTATACATGCATCTATACGAAGTGCCCTCCAAAATAAGGATGTTCTATACATCTACAGAGTAAGAGCCTCATATGAAGAGGGGTCATACAAACAAGATGAAGTTGACGGAAAGAAATGAGAAGCAGCAGGGGGAGAAGAATCAACACTCAGCAGGAAAGAGGAAAGCGAACAGCAGCTGCAAACGTGTACGGGGGACGAAAAGAAGGAAAACGTAAATGAGAAAAGTAAAAGTGGAGAGGGACAAGACCGAGAAGCAGAATAAAGTAGAGGGGAAGACGTCACTGTTGAAAAGAGGATGGAGTCAGAATAAGTAGAGAAAACATAAGAGGAAGAAAAACGAAGAGCCACGTCTCAATCACACTACTTACTCTTTTACACTTTTGTAATAATGCATGTCAAACGGTAACAGAGACGAAGAAGAGGAAGAAGAAAACACCACGTCTAACTCATAACTCTTACACTTGAACACTCGTTTGTACTATATATGACAACTTGAAGAAGCAGAAGAAGAAGGAAATATTCCATTATAGGCACGCGTGTAACGCTTGAATATATTTGTAGTGCATAATTGTAAAGAACTAGAAGAGGAAGAAGGAAAACATTACCATGTCTTCCTTACACGTCTTACGCTTTTTGAAGCCGTCTGAAGTATATCCATAAAGCTGAACATGTATACATATATAGATACACATATATACAACTAATAGATGTATAGATATATATATATATATATGTAGTTTGTGTCAGTCTAGCTACCGTATATATTTATACGAGAGGTAGGTCCCTCTCTCGTTCCCTCATAAAGCTGAACATGTATACATATATAGATACACATATATACAACTAATAGATGTATAGATATATATATATATATGTAGTTTGTGTCAGTCTAGCTACCGTATATATTTATACGAGAGGTAGGTCCCTCTCTCGTTCCCTCTGTGAAACTGCAGACGTATCTTTCTCCCCAGCAGCTGCGATATGTAGAAAAGAAAAGGGGTGGTGAGTGATATATACACGAGTACACCAGGCACATACACACCCACTCATACACACACAGCGCCCAATCGTTTGCCAGTACTATAAAGGTAATGGGCTAACAAGTACTGCATGCCCTACTACTACATATATATATATATATATACCTATGCACATCATATGTAAGCATACATGCATGTATACATATAGACGTTCATATATATATATATATATACGCAAACGCGCTCATACACAACACAATTCGTATGCCAGTACCAACAGAGGACATGGGCTGACGAGTAGTGTATACAGTATTACTACACCTAGGCAAAGATACACTATATATGAACACACACACCACAACATTTTTCACCTGTTGGCAGTGGCTGCTGCAGTGTATCAGCGCGCGTACTGGTGCGTACAGACGATTGGTCTGCAACACGGACTAGTCGTTGTCAGAAATACGCTACGCGCAGCAGAATTCCTTTACACGTGCAACGTCACTTCATAATGAAGTTGCTGATGGGCCCCTTGCATACTCGTTCACACACGTTGATTAGTACGACCTGTCAACTCCTTTCAGATTCCACCCGTCCATTAAAATGAACCTCCAACACATAACATGTCCTAAACACGTTTCTGTGAGGAACCTCTCTATCACAGCTCGTCTATTATAGGTTGTCTGTGTTTTCTTCCACGCACATGTCAGCTTCCCCTTCTCTTCCTTGCATGTGCCACATATATACTTATATGTATACACATATATGTATATATATATATATTATGGCATATGTGTCATGACTAGACTCGAATACACAGCCGGTAGCATGGAGGTAGCACGCGTGCGAGTTGAATGCATGTGTTCCGAGCGCTTGAATCTAACATTAACGTGCACTCAGCGCGCAAGCACTCCCACCGCATGCGTGGAACTCGCATGCACTTAAAGCGCGCGCATTCAGAGCGCATGCGCCACGAACGCGTGCATGCCGCTCTAATTCATTCTTTATACGACCAGTCTCTGCTATAGGTCATGTAGCCACTTGCGTGTTAGTCTAATAGACACTCATGCTGGGGTCTATTACTGTTGTCATCACAGCGGCGCTGCCACTTCAGCTAAAGCTCCTTTTCTTGTACGCTATCATGGGTCTCGCTCTGAGCACACCCCAAAGATTTCTATCTCCTTAGTGCAGTACATATCAACAGTGTATTCACACACGCATGATGTTGTTGCATGTCGCACACTTCACATGGAGCAACTCGCTGTGAACAAGCACTGTTTCGTTTGTTTCTGCTATCAAACTATGGGGCACCGCATGCATATCACATGGGCGACCGCATGCACATGGCTTAAAATGAGGGATCGCATGCAGATAGCATGTGAGAGAAGGCTTGCATGGCATATGACACGCCTCGCATGCAAGGCACCAACAACCCAATCCACGAGTTCACGATAGGGTTCCCTGTTGTTCGTGCTCTCCTTACACGGACACATCCCTATACATATCTAGCGACGCACAGAGGAAGGATCACTTCTTAAAGGAAGGCATGTGCTGTGTGCACTGGTGTATCTACACCTGTTTCACCGTGTTCCTCCTGAATAAGTCTTCATTTATTTTGCAGGTGCATGCGTGTGGGATAAGTGCACCCCGCATGACTGATTTGCGCTTTCGTTGGACGCACAGCCCGGGAAACTCCACCACTGAACACAGAAGGGCTGCAGCACATCCAAAGAGAAGTGACTCCATCTTACAGCACAAACGTTCTGCAGAAGCAGTTATTTGTGTACTCACAACAGGTGAGGGAGAGAGAGCGCGTACGCCGATAGCGCGGATATGGCGCCAGCAGTCTCTCAAAGGAATATACAGAAACACGCACACAAACGCATACTTCCACTTGTAGTATCAACAACGGAGTATTATGAAATACGTGCACGTGGTGTCTGAATATGTACACACCAGCAAAACAAATACGCGGATGCTGCCTTTAGACTGAGAAGTTGTACACGTGCAGGCGTCGACAGCATGTATATATGTATATATAACCACGCGCATGCATACATATATATATATATATGCACACCCTGCCAACAGTTCAGATAGGGAGAAAAAGGATTACCTTCAGCACGGCATTCTCTGCGAGACGGCGTTGACACCACTGAGGAAGCGTACGGAAGTGCTTCAACGAGCGTACTTCTTCACTCTCCTCGGTTGTTTTGCGCATTGCAGAGGGTTGCTTAATATGTATTTCTCCCTTATCTACCCAAGCAGCAAACTCTGGAGACTCCATCAAGAAGTGGGTAATTACTTCTCTCAGTTGGTTGACTGTTCCCGACGAGGGTAAATTTCGTACACTCAGCCCTGCATGCGTGCATGAAGAGAAAAGCATTTACAAGACGCAAAAAATACCAATGTGACAGCATATACCACTCTGATAGTAAAACAGCTATGAATAAATCATATGAATGTAGTATATACACACATATATTTATACCTATATATATATACACACCACTGTCACGGTTATACAGCAATAAATACATTATATGAATGCAGTACATGCATATACATACATATATCACACTGTAACGGTCATACAGCAATTTATATATCTTATAAATATAGTATGTGCATATATATATATATGTATATACATACATACAGCACACTGTAACGGTCGTGCAGCACTTCATATTTTAGATGAATATATCATGTGCAATTATAGACATAAAGCATTGTAAGCGTCACATTGCAACGAATATATTATATGAACACAGTATATGCATACAAGTATATATATATATATTAAACTAAAGGTTCATACAAAGACGTTTTTATTATATGAATATAGTATATGCATACATATATATATATATATATTTGTATGCATATACTATGTTCATATAATATATTCGTTGCGGTGTGACGCTTACAATGCTTTATGTCTATAATTGCACATAATATATTCATCTAAAATATGAAGTGCTGCACGACCGTTACAGTGTGCTATATGCATGTATGTATATATATATATGCATATACTATATTTATAAGATGTATAAATTGCTGTATGCTATTTCCCTCAAATCAGTGGAGACGTACATCTGCTCGTAGCAGCAAAAAGATGCTTCCACTGTTTTGTATTTGTCATCAATGCTATGTCTCTCTCTTAGATACAGAGTGTGTGGAGCAGCACAGGCAGTGCCACAGCAGCACACTACTACGTGCAACAGCGCTCATAACAGCGCGTGAGCAGATGATAATAAGGGGCTGTGAGGTGACAAAATATATCCATACAATGTCCTGCAGGCTTCAGAAGAGAAAGGTAGAGAAAAGAGGAGTTGCGTAAGTCACACGAGGCACGCGGTGGGGAGCGTAAGAAAGAATGAAGAGCAGCATATTCATGTATGAATGTGTATGTGTATCTGTTTTCATGTATACGTGTACGTATGTAGGACGTCATATCAACGTCTGAGACGGGAGGGAGCACGCCACTTGTACACCACCGTCAGCATGCTTCATATCGAGAGAATTTTCGGAAAGAGGGAGTACTGTGCAAGAGAAGACAGCCAACAACAGCTCCACCCTCCCCAATGCTGGCGTCATTAGTAAAATATCTAAATATGATCTCTCACGCCGGTTACTGCAACACCAAAAGCAGCAGCTTCAGCAGCAGCAGCAGCAACAATAGCAGCAGCAACAGAGCCATAGCAGCAGCAACAGCCACAAGAGCAGCAGTAGTAGCAACAGTACAGACAGACATCATGTAAAGTATAGCAGCAGATGTGTGTTGTATCAGGTGGCCGCTGTAGTGATGGTAGTAGCAACGGTACAAGTCAAATACGGTGGGTATGTGGAGATTCAATCTAAGTATTACAAGGACTACTGCGCTGCACTACTAGTAGACTACCCAGCCACGTGAGAATGACTTCAGTGTCATAATTCGCTGTTCAACTGCAATCCGCGCGAGATGATTGACGGCACTAGTGTGATTCCTATGTATATGTAGGTGCGTATATGTATGTAATAATGTGCATCTGTATCTATGTATACATACACGTATGTATGAATGTGTATGTGTATATGCATCTCTTCTGTATACGTGTATGTATGCATGAATGAATGTGTATGTGTGTATGCATGTATGATTGTTAATGTGTATTTTTGTATCTATGTATGTGTAGTATGTATGCATCGCACCAATTGGTCACAGTAGTGATAATAGTAGTAGTTGTAGCATTGAATACTAAGAGGTGGCATATATGACCTCTACATGATAATGCCCATACTATTTATGTTTTTTAGACACAAACATTAGGCCATCAATGCGTGTGCGGCTTGCCTGCGTTAGGAGTAGTAGTTGCGCCCAAACCAACAAACGAGTACCTCACACACACACACAGTTCCACTCCGGTAACATGAATAGTAGTAGAGATGGGAGCAGTAATGGTAATAGTATCAGTGGAAGCAAAACAGCAGCAACATTAGCAGCTGCTGCTGTGAAGAGGTGTGAGTAGTACATGCAGCGCAGAACGAAATGAGAGATTACACATGTTCATGTACTGGTCGCTGTCTCCAGTAATCGTGATAGTGGTAGTAGTAGTAGTAGTGATACCATAAGCAATAACAGCGACAGGGGGATGAAGAAATGGATGCGAAAGCCGCGACCTCCATATAAGAAGAAGCAAAAGGCTTGTGTGGTCGTGGGCTGCAAGAGCTGGAGCATTAACAGTCAACACGTGAGCGCAAGGGCACCTTACTTACACATAATGAGAGGCTCCAAAAATAGAGATTCCCGCATATACGCAGTCATATATATGTGCGCATATATTTATGTATATATATACACAAATATATATATATATTTATATGCGCACACACATACAAAAATAGAGATTCCGCATATACACAGTCATATATATGTGCGCATATATTTATGTATATATATATATACAAATATATATATATATATTTATATGTGCACACACATACACACCAAGAGGCACCAAGTGTTGCTCTACACTATCTTGTGTGGGGAGCGCGTGGGTTTAAAAAAGTATGCCCGCGCAGCAGCATCATCATGCTGCACACGCACCCAACCACCCGCTCACAATCATAAACTCACATATACACACCACAAAAACACATGGACTGGTGGTGATGGTTTGAAAATATATGATTGAGAGAACGTACGTTTCGGGTTAATTGAGTAATTAGGGTTTTTCAGCTTGGCCTTTTTTTCTTGCCATGCATGCAGGCGTCTTTGCTGCTCTGCGGGCGGGAGCTGCTGATACGCAGCGCTACCCGGAGATATCATCCCCACAAATGCGAGGTGCAAGTGATGGCGTCTTTCTCTGGTCGAATGTCTACGTTTGCATCAGAAGAACACTCGCGAAGCCAAACAGCTCCCATACTTTCGAAATTTTGATATGCGGAAAGAAAACTACCGCATCCTCATGTACATACATATATATATATATACCTACATACATATATATATATTTATGTACATATATGTATATATATGTCTATCAAGCAGAGAGCTATGTATATGTAGAGACATTCAGGTATGCAGATGTAGAGGGACGTCTGGATGGAGCTTATTTCAGAAAAAAAAAGAGGCTTAGTCTGAAATACATAGCTATAGAGAGCTGATAGTACCTAATGGCTACCAGAGGAAAGCTTAACATGCCCTACAAATGCTCTATCTACGCGCCTGTACAGGCGTATGTGGTCTATGCACATCACATGTTGCTCGAACACTATCAACACGTATGACGCGCGAAGGTCACGCAAGTTTACACCAACATACAAATATACATATCCATCAAGACACGCGCTGGTTTCTATCGAAAGTACAGAGGACTGATGAACATACCACACACAGCGAGTATATATTATTTGAAGGGAGCACACAGAGATGACACTCGTGAGCACTTATCTCTTACATATATATATATATATATATATATTTACATATACTTATGTATATATATATGTATATATATATGCGCAGTATTATACATGACCTATTATTTGTTATGCACATTTACGTATTCGTGGGTCAACTTCGAGGACGTAGACATTTATAGACCTATGAATATATGTATACCGAATATTATATATCCATATACGACTATACACATATATGTCTGTATACGGATGTAAAAGTATATATGTATACACATATATATATATATATATTTTTCTGTCTCTCTTTATCTATCCATATATATGGAAAATAGGAGCTAAGGCTCCCCCCCTGCAGAGACGAAAAGAACACTGAACTCTCCTTTCCAAAGAAAAGGAGAAGTAGCTAGACATTGTACACGTAGAGTGCATTACAAAGAGGAGGAGGAACATGCAAATGAAACTCGTGACGCGTCTACGATGTATTTAACAGATTTAGGGCCTTACACATAACTTTCGCATACAAGTAACAAGAGAACGGTGGTCTCTCCCTGCGCTGCTCTCTGCGCTGTAGTCGCTCTCTGCACTGTAGCTGCGCTCTGCGTTGTAGGTGCTCCCTGCACTGTAATCGCTCTCTGCACTGTAGTTGCTCTCTCCAGGTATATACGTCTTCGTATACAGAGCACTATGAGTATGACGAAGTCTTTATATAGCAACCTACTTAGAAGTCAATTTTTCATGTTGTAGCTTCTGCGACTCTTCACGTGATAGTGCTTTATGTACTAGTAGTCTACTTCCACGCAGAAAAAGACCCTCGCCTTCCCAGCCAATCGCTGACGCTACTGCTGCTGTGGCTGCTGCTCCTGCTGTTGCTGCTGCTGTTGCTGCTTCTGTAGTGGAAGTATTTATGGTAGTAGTTTTGACGGCTGCTGTCGCTCGTGGAGAATGGGCAGTTGTCGTACGGGTAGTAGTAGTAGTAGTAGTATTATTGGCTTCTTGCAGTGTGAGCTGTGCAACGGATGACTGTCTTTCATATTCTTCAGAAACGAGCCCCAATGCTTGTGCAGCAAATACCGAAAGACCTGCGGGTCGTGGCGGCTGAGAATTTCTGTTGATACTTGTGGTAGCCTCGTCAGTACGAAGGCACGACATCGAAGGAAGCAAACTGCTGTTGTTGCGACCACTACTACTATTACTACCACTACTATTTGGACTTCCACAAGGATCTCTAGTAGGGATAGATGGGATTGTAGATGCAGCATGTATTGCCCGCAGTGCTGCTGCCTGTTTTATTGGGAGCGAAAAACAATGAGGGAGAAGAACGCATATGAAGAGTTAAACACTGGCCATCATACTACAGGAGGGTAACACATATATATTAAGAATACTGGATACCATACTACTGAAAGCGTAAAAATAATACACGATATTTTACTGTCTCATTACAATAGAAACACACTGAAGCTATACAGTGAGAGTTACATTCAGAATTGTACAATTTTATGCGCACGACAGTAATGGGGCATATGCAGAAAATAGAGATGTTAGTAATGGGGCATATGCAGAAAATAGAGATGTTAGTACAAGTGACAACAGTTCCTCTATGGAGGAGCTTTGTCTATAACCTTTCTTTTGTTCATATACACAATGCCATTCGTATTGAAACACAGGAGTGCTTTCGTGGTAAGCTGATTTGCCCATATGCTCTTAGAGAAAAAGAACCTCATTCTTAACTGCAGCACGTAACGTATACAGACGCACACTCCCGCATCAATACCTACCCCGCCACACACACAGCCACTGACAAACACACACGCTCAGTCACACTTACTCACACACACGCACAGACACTCAGACACATATACAGACAAAGATACAGAGACACACACAGGGACACAGACATAAAGAAATACAGGATATGCACTCACAGACTCACCCAAATATACGAACACACACACACACACACTCGCACACACCAAGCGACCCACCACTACCACACACACATAGACTCTCATATATCTCCCTCACAAACACACACTTGCAGACGCACAGAGACATACACACTCGTATTACGTCCAGAGGAGCATGCTCACATGTACGCCCTACAGCATGCGGTGAGGGGCTGGTTCTCTTCCTCCTTAGAAAAAAGTGAGTGCGCACATGTGGTGTAAGCGATGGTAACGCAGAATACTTTCAAAAGTAAACAAGTTTGATGTATCATAGTGTAGTCCATACAATCCTCTGTACAGCCCGCCTGAATCATTGTTTATAGAGAGCAGTACAACGCCATTCTTTGTGAAAGCGACGAGACGCGGCAGTTACGCACACACAGCCCTTCAGATTGGCTCTTGCAGAACACCGCTGCCGCCACATGCGTAGATGGGGTGGTAGAGAGGGAGACGGCGAGGTAGTAGCAGACTAGTAATATTGAGGCCACAGCGCAACAGGAGCACGAAGGTAGCCCGAAACGCAAGAGCACAGCGCTTCGCAGTGGTGGAGGTAAAACGTTTCGTTGATGAAGAGACAGACACTGCAGGAGTACTCTGCAACCTGAGCAGCAGTACCGGTGTAGCAGCGCTGGTGAACATGCCCTGCGGGGCAAACGCAAACAAAAAGCTAAGAGGAATAAGCGAGTGATGTAGAGGGTCAAAGAGGAGAAATAATAAATTCACGCCTCGGGTTACACGTGGGAATACTCAGTGCACCCGTCATAGAGTCGTCATGCGTATTGAAAGTGGGGGTGTCATATAGGCGTCATTCATATGGATAGTTTGAGCGTCACAAAAGCTTCATGCTCATATATATGTAGAGCGTCATACAGGCGTGATGCGTATGGATATGTAAAGCTTCGTATTGGCTGCAAGCCGTCGGCTATTTAACGTCATATACGCGTACTGCGTACAGATACTCAAGGCCTCATATACGCATCAGGCGTATGGCTACTTACAGCATTTATAAGCGTCATGGATAGATGTTCAACCCGTGATATACGCGTCATGTGTCTGTATATTCAGAGCGCCACATAGGTTGCATGCATATGGATGTGGAGCACCACAGAGGCGTGAGGCGTGTAGAAATTCAAAGCGTCATATAAACGACCAGCGTATAGGTCGTTAGTGGTCATACAACGCGTCATAAGTACGGCTACTCAGAGCGTCAGATAGCCGCCATGTGTATGGAAAGTTGAAGCTTCATATAGACATCATGCGAACGGCTAGTTAGAGCGTCATACAGACGTTATGCATGTGAACCGTCGTACGGACGTCGTGTGTGTGGATATCCAGAGCAGCAGCAACAGTCAATCGAGCGGCATGTGTTAACATCGTCATCGACTGCACCCGCATAACGTAGCTTCTATAGTAGATATGCTTGTTCTACTGTCACAGCCATAAACAACATACTCCCCCCCCCGCAAGTCTTGACGGTAATATAAGGCAGCGGAAGAGTTTGAAGAAGTGATAGACATGTGTGAATACTCAGAGCAGCAGCAACAATCAAAAGAACGCCCTCTTTCTCTTTCGTTACATATACGTATATATCTCTCTATGTAGGCGTGTATATATATATATATATACATATACATCAGCAGCAGCAGTGGCCGTCGTCATACAGGGATCATGTGGATACATCTATCGAAGCAGCAGCAACCGGTGTAAGTAAGCGACATGTGTGCATATTGAAAGTACTGGCATCTCTCGAAGAGGAGACGCATGTGTGGAGACACTTCTAAGCAGCAGCAATCGTGAACTAAACGTCGTATGTGCATTTAAAAAGAAGTAGGAGCATGCCTTCAGGCGTATTAATGTGGGCAGAACGCTTTTTCGCACATTCACCGCCGCCGTATTCGTGCAAATGTAAAAAATGTCACCAGAGCCACGTATGTAAGTTTGTTTGCTCATTCATAGGAGCAGCAATACCTGTAAGTGAAGGATTTCCAGCAGAGAGATGTACGTTATAATTACTTGTGCAATACAGAGACCCACGTATATGGCAAAACCACTACCAGTTGCACTAGCACTTCCTTGTTCGTACATACGTAAGACCGTGGAACAAACGTCATGTGCATGTTTTCAAAGCAGCATCACCCCTGAACCACGCGTCATGTGTGTTTGTTGTCATGAGCAGCAGCAAATATGAAACGAACATCATGTGTAGGCGAAAAAAAATCTGTGTGACGAGCGTCTTTCCAAGAATACGTAATAATAATATGAGAATAGTGGACGGAGGGCTGATTTGAAGTTCACCCGACCCCATTGCCACCTGCTTCTCCTTCGCCGCTGGTAAGGCGTGGAGGATAAATAGACATAAAGCGGAAGAAGAAGAGTAGAAAGAGGTATAACAGTGGAAAAAAGATCTTTTGGAGGGAGTATAGAAGCAAAAGAGAAGAGGAAGAAGGAGGAGTAGAGCGGGGAATGAGGATGGGGAGAGAGAGAAGGAAACAGACAACAGGAGAAGACGAAGAAGGGACACAGAAAGTAATGAAGAAGGAAGATGAGGACGAGAAAGAAAGCTATGAACATGACGAGAAAGAGTGAAATGTAATTGGAAAGTGGTGGGGGAGCAGAGGGTGAGAGGGTAGGAGAAAGAGAATGGAGAGGACCAGGTGAGGGAGGATTGAAAGGAGAAGAGAAGAAGATAAAAAGGAGGGCAAGGTAGGACAGGAGAAACAGGAAGTAGAAACTATGGAAGGTAAAAAGAGAGGAAAAAATGGGAACGCTGCTGAGAGTGTATGCAATATGTATGCGATACGTGTGCAGTATGCATGCAATACGCATGTAGTATCTATGCAGGGTGTTTGCAGTGATTTTATGCAATTTGTATGCATGAACAGTGTCTGCTCACATTCTCTTTGAATTGTACGAAAGCGGAACCTTGTCTTTCGCCTTGAAATTCAGTACAAATTTGACGTAAATGATTTCACCAAATTTTGAAAAGAGTCTTTTCATTTCCTCCTCAGTGGAGCTCTCAGGCACCTGCCGCACAAAGACACATGCATCTAAACTTGGTTTCTTCCTTTCACGCATGCCACTACGACCGATAGCATTGCCCTTATCATGTGCGTCATCACCGTTGGCGTCTGCGCGGCTTTGGTGCGTATGCAGCGGCTTCTTTTTCGCATGTTTTTGTTTCTTCTTCTTCTTTGCTGCTGCTGCTGCTGAAAAACGAGTTGACCCCGGGAAATTCGAAGCACCCCTTTCCTCAATAGCAACGCCGTTACTTTTAGGAGAAGCGGCATTCGAACTGCCATCACGAGACGCGGAAGTCATAACCGTTTTGCTTCCTTTCCCTAATCGTTTCTCTTCGATGTAAGCTGCTCTACGCATGTGTTGAGAACTTTTACCTTGTGATTGTGAACGAATCGAGGTAGTAGCAGCAGCAAGGGCGGAAGTTGAAAGTGTATCCCCACTCTCTTCTGATGGCCTCTTTTCTCGGCTTTGCTTCCGCCTGCGCTTTTTATTAACCAATTCATTTTCACGCGCACCAGCACCATTATTTCTCAGCTGAATGTCTTGCTCTTTTAGTTGCTGACTACTTTCCTGACGCTCACCATGGTGCTTCTCTTCTTTTGGGTGCCTCTTACTCTGTTTTACATTCCGTCGCTGCATACTAGTGTGTCGTTCGCGCTCCTGAAAAGGCAACTTCCTGTGTTGTTGTCGCTGCAGTTCTTGTGCATGAGGTTGTTGCAGCTCTCCCTTCCGAGTGGCAAATCTGGCTGTTGGAGGTGTTGCTGACCGGTGACTTCCGGAGGATGCAGAATTGTCCTTCTGAAAGGAAGAAGCAGCGCGTTTAGGCTTTTTCGTTACAGGGAACTCGAAACTTCTAGCGCTGCTTTTGCTGCAGGTTGCATTGTTTTGTTTCTACTGCAGCGGCCGCAGAAGAAACAGAAACGTTCACAGATAATGTTTCTGGCGTGTTATTGTTGTTGTTGTTGTTGTTCCCTTTTCCAATCTGAGTGTCGCGACTGTGGGTGGCTGGTGAACCATTGTTATTTTTGCTCCTTTTCCTCCGCTTGAAGTCTACGTTGATGTCTCCATTTATACCATCAAAACTAGAGAAATACCGCTCTCTCTTAACAGTTCTACGTGGAGCAGCAGACGTCGCCGTAGATACATATCCGCGATTTGCGAGCTTCTGGTGGCCCCCTGCCATGGTGTGCAAGCCCCTGCAGCAACAGTCTCAAGGCAAGGTGCGGCAGTTACTCGAAGCTGCAAGTACAGTACGTTGACAGATCACCGAAGAGTGACCTTGATGCGTGAGCGCTATTCAGAGTGGCAAGGGATGAGAGGCTGTAGGACAGGCACTATCATTAGGGGATACAGCAATGTGGATTCGAGGGCGACGCACAGCAACTGGACAGTAAAGAAGCCAACGCGGGGGGAGCGATAAAACAAAACTGCGGTGGAGGAGGGTTTGCATCGAGACGCCAACCAAACCTTTTTGACAAGCACAAATTGATTCTTCTGCTTTGCACTAGAAGGAAGTACGCAACACACCGGTTGTCACGGGCAGCCGAAAAGGGGCTGCAGGGTATGAGGATTGAAGCCAAAGCAGGAGTCGGGACGACTCAAGTATGCCGATGTGGACGGGCTCGACGTGTCGGGACCGTCCCTAATAGAACAGTAATTTGTGGTCCGCCTCGATGGGGTGCGCGTGCATGAACAATTTGGCAGAATCCGTGCATGCGTCACGCAAATACACGCAGATTTTGCGCACGAGGCATGGCAACAGTGCGCACGCGCATTCCTCGCACATGTCAGGGTTATGAGCTCGCGAACATCAGCGTGGATGGCCTCTGCGTACGAAGTGGCAGCTGATACACACCTCTCGGTTTCCGCGCTGGCCGCGGACTCCTGGGTTCACACGCACTTTTGTGCCACATGTACGTCGTCAAGGGAGGCACGGGTTCCAGATACAGGTGAAGCGAGCTTTTCAGTGCTTTCCAGGCAGTCATGCGCTTCCTCCCTCCTTCTCTCCCTCTCTGTTTTCGTCTTTTAAGAGTGTTTCCCTCTCTATCTTGTTTCGCTATCAGGAACGCTTTCCAGCTAGCTAAGATCCGGCCGCCTACCGCAGGAGCTGCTGTGCCTCCCCGACAAGAGGTGTGTGGGAAAGCAAAGATGGACCAGTAATCTGCCGCCGTCCTTTCTTGCAGGAGAGAGCCCGGCACAGCAGCACTTTTTGCATCTCAACTAGGAAACGTGCTGGGCAACCTGAGGCTGAACTTGCATCGATGTTGTTAGTCGGTTATCCAGCCCGGGGGCGCTGCATGCAAGGGGCGGGCGGCGCACGCATGCAAATATATATAATATGCAAGGACAGATAGCTGAAGATTGATCATGTTCACGCTCTTCCTGGAATTTTTGTAGACAGAAAACAAGAACAGTATATTAATTTGGGCTTGTTCGGAAGTCGAAGTAGTCAGGTATGTCCTTGTCTCCCCGCTGCCCACCAGCGATGGTTGCGGTGTACATACGTGCAACGGGAACGGACAATCGACGTTTCCTCTTGCGATGGGAGCCCATCAGCGATAGGAACTGGAACTTCTTGTCAGACGCTTCCTAATTAGTCACTGCGTACACATTTCAAAAAAAAATATTTTCTTCATTTTTTCGTATGTACTCTAAGAAGCAATAGCGCGTCTCCATGTGTGTCGGCGGTAACGACGACAAACGATAAAATGGTAGCGTGTCCGAGCAAATTTCAAGGAAAACGGTTATTCTCAATTGATAACAGTTTGTTTCATCCTTGGAACTGCACACCACCTACCCCCTAGAGTTATACGTCAGCCACTAGTCGTGGGCACTGGGGCAGAACGGTTTTGTTCAGACCATCGGGTTAAGGCCTCAACTTTCTCTCAGGGCGTCCTCGCGATCGTCCGTTCCTTCCGGTGACAACTGCGACAACCGTAGCTGAGAAGACCTCCTGATGAGTTATACGTTTTATCGGCTTTTCGTTATTTGTCGTACTTCTGATTGTATCTGATCGTGTGCCCTCCGTGTCTATCTTTCCTGTCTTCATCTACGGTTCGCAATTGCGTGTGCTGTGCGTCTGAGCATCAGCCCAGGGTGTTTGTTGTCGCAGTATCCGTTTGCTCTGTATGTCATTCCGTCTTCCTAATCTTCCTAATATCTTTTTCTCCCTCTGGGCATCCTTCTTCAGCGCCCTTCTCACCTTCATCCTATTTCCCTTTTCCCTCTGCAACCGGTACCATCATTTTCAGAATGAGGAAGCGCGTAGATCCGCGTGTGAAAACTCTAGTAGAGCACTGCGTGCTATTGCACCAGCGTGCTTTTCTTGTTATTATAGGCGACCGCGGTGCCGAGCAGGTTGTCAATCTTCACTACCTGCTCCAGCAGCTGAACGTTGGGTCTTACCTAGGCAAAAACAGCAGTAGTAGGAGCCCCGACAGCGGGGAAAAAGGGCCGCTGTTCAGTATTATGGTGTTACAGAAGGACCTGGGGTTTAGTTCGCACCGCAAGAAGCGCAACAAGCAACTGAAAAAGAAGATGCAGAGGGGCCTGTACGACCCTTGCAGAGACGATCCCTTTGAGTTGTTTCTCTCGTCAACAGAAATTCGTTATTGTTATTACAAGGAGACACACGCCATATTGGGTAGTACGTACACCATGCTTGTGTTGCAAGATTTCGAGGCTCTCACTCCGAATATTTTATGTCGCACCATTGAAACAGTTCAAGGAGGTGGTCTCGTATGTCTGTTGCTGCGGTCGTTTTCTTCGTTGCAGCAGCTCTACGGCTTGTGTATGGATTTTCATGCGCGCCTTCGCTCTTCTGCCAGGAGGTGGAGGAGAGTCAGCAGGAGCAACAGCAGTAGGAAAGAAAATGGAGCTTCAGGGAAAGGAGGATTTGAAATTATACACAGACAGCTCAACAGCAGTTATTGCGGCAGCTACACGAGATACAACCACGTTTCAATGAGCGATTTTTTTTGTCGCTGACCCGCTGTAGAAACTGTTTAATGGTTGACGATGAACTTAATGTGTTACGTTGACATCGTTTGCCTCGAATTTGTTGCCATTACATCAGCATGCAGTTGCTGCTGCTCGGGCAGCATTAGCAACTGCGGGGGCAACGGACGGTGCAGCAGTAGCAGCTGCAGCCGCAGCTTCTGCTGCATACGAAGCGACATTAGAGATAGCGGGAAATCAAGGGGACTCAAAAGAGAGTAAGTCTTCAAATATAAGGAAAGAAAGAGAAATATTACTACGACGTCAGCAGCAGATATTAGCAGATAATGAAAAGCAGCGAGCACAACTTCGAGAACTGCAACAACAATTTAAAGGAATACCGCCAGTGGGACCTCTTGTAGAGCTTTGTGTTACTTCTGACCAAGCGAAGGCTGTTTTGGCATTTCTCGACTGCCTTGCGAGTGCATCATCGACTTCGTATAATACAGCTACTGCAGCAGCCGTGACGTCATCGTCAGCAGGTGGTAGTGGCGTAGTCGGTAGTAGCGAAGAAGAACTTGCGGGAGGTGCATTAGGAGGCGTGAAAGAACATGACAGCGGGGGAAAGGGGGAGTGGAGAGCCTCAGCAGCAGCAACAGCAGCACGAAGAAGAAACTTTGGATATGAAACCTTTGCTGTGACCGCAGCAAGAGGTAGAGGCAAAAGCGCTGCTCTCGGTCTTGCTGTAGCTGCTGCTATTGCTTATGATTATGCAAATATATTTGTCTGCGCACCCGGCGCAGAAAATGTCAAGACTCTTTTTGAATTTGTCGTGAAGGTGAGTCGAAGGTATCCTCGAAGTGGCCCGTACACCAGTAAAAGGTATTAGTTCACTAAGGAGGATAACAGGAAGAACAAAGCAGCACGTAATAAGAGTAGCGACTATTTATTGCTATCAAAGAAGTCTATAGAAGCAGTTGCAGCACAGTGAGCAGCGAAGGAGATATATGCAACACAATGAGCAGCAGGAGAAAGGCATGACATTAAAAGCAGCAGCAGCAGTAGATAGCTGACGGAAGTCCTGTGGAGGGCAGAGAGCACGCGGCAACAGCAAAATGATTCCTAAAGAAGCGGAAGCAGGAGTGTGGCTGCAACTTGTAGACAGCCACATAGAAAATGAAATAACGGCAGAATTAGGGCTGCAGGAGAAAGGAGAAAGTGAAACAGCAGGAGAGATTGTAAGACAAACTCATGGTAGAAGAGTGCTCTCACAATAGTTAGGAGTTGTCGTAACTAGCAACTACAACGAAAGTAGCGACAGCAGCAGCAGTGCTAGCGGCAGCGGCCACAGCAGCAACAGCAACAGCGGCAGCAGTAGGCACAACGGCAGCAGCGACAGCGCGACAAACGTAGCTACAATAGCAGCGACCGCAACAACAGGGACAACTCTAGCAACAACACGAGTAGTCCACAGGGACAGCAGTAACAGCCTCAGCAGCAGCCGCAGCAGCAGCGTGAATAGCTGCAGTTTTTAGCGGGAGCACAATGGTACTGAGAGGCGGCCACGAATGATCTCCTCTGCGTATGTGTTATATGTGAACGCAGGTGCATATGCGTGTGTATGTGTGTGTGTGTTTGTGTGTGTGAGTCTGCAGTTGTGTTCGGCGGTTGTCTTGAATGACTGAGGAACACAGTTCTGGTGTTTTGCTGGTGTCGCTGCTTCTGCAAGTGCTGGGGCAACGTCGAGATTTGCGAATTGTCCTGAATGTGTTTTCCTCTCTCTAGAGTCACGCTCAAAAAGTCTAATTGGTACTATTGCTGCAATTGTAAAAGTCCCATTACTACTGTTGCAGCACATACAGACAGTTTCATTACTACTGTTGCAGCAGATGCACAAACTCGAACTAGTAGTTCTACAGAAATGGAGAAGGTCTGAATAGTACTGAGCAGCAAATGGAGGTGCTTTTTCTGCAGTTGAATCTGTTGTGCATGTAGAAGGGATGCGAGAGAGAGCGATGGGGGAGAGGTGGTGAAAATGAAACACTGCACGCAACCCCTTCTTCTCTTTCTTCCAAAGATGTTGCTGCTGAGTGTGAGTCATATTACGTGTGTTTCAAGGCAGACAAAACCATATACATATATATATATATATCAATATATATATATATATATACATCAATATCTATGTATATGTATTAGTGTTTATATTATTTTATATGTCAATATATATACATCATTATATATATATATATATCGATATCGACATACAGATATCAATACATATATATCGATGTATATATATGTATATATCACGTACTACTGTCTAATTAGATAGAGAAGCTGTTGGAGATGTAGACTAGCTTTAGAAAACACCTACGATTGCTGCTGTGTTGTTCTGATTGTATGCAGAAACATCAGCGCACCGATTGTTGGTGAAAACACACTTCACACTCAGTCATATCTTTGGCTCCGCAGCAGCTGCTCTTGCTGTAATACCTGCATAGCGACACCATTACTGCTGTTATTGCTGCTTTACAGCTATTGGTACTTATATAACCCATACCAATACTGTCTTGCTCCCCCTTACTAATGAAGTGGTGGCCTGCTTCCCTTGTATGTGTGTGTGCTTCACGATGTTGCCAAGAATGTAGGGGCATTCGGTTTCTTGATATAACTCTGTTATAATCGGATCTCGTACTGTTGGGATTGATATGGCGGTGGCAATTGTCAGCGGTCACAGCTGCAGTTCTTTTGGAATGGTGTGTGTGTATGTGTATGTATGTATATATGTGTGTGTACGTGTATGTAAGTATGCACGTATGTATGCATGTAGGTATGTATGTGTGTATGTACGTATGTGTGTGTGTGTGTATGTATACGTGTACGTGTATGTGTGAATATACGTGTGTGAACGTGTATGGTACCGGGGCCGTCGCTGCTGTTGATACTACTGCTGTTCCTGCGCTGGGTGCCGTTGCTGTGACTGGTTGTTTACGTTAAGGCTATCCACGGTGCTTTATCTCGTCTTGCGGTTAGTATAATTTCTCTCGGTGGTGTTGGAGGTGCTACTGGTGCTCTGACCGCCTTTGTTGTCACTGCTGCTCTTACTATGTATGCTGGTGCGTATGTGAGGGCGCGTCTTGTGTTGCTGTAGGGTCTCGTGGTATTGGGACTAAAAGAGCACGTGGATTTTACTGTGAAGAGGGAGGACGCGGCAGCGGCTGCGGCTGCTGCAGCCACGGCATCGTACAGTAGTGGCATGCAGAGCAGCACCAGTAGTAGTAGTCACGGCAGCGCTCATGACAAATGGGGAAGCGAGCAGCAGTTGTTACCAGGAAGAGCGGTGGCGACAGGAGGCAATGACGGTATCAGGGGAAGCGGAAAACGAAAGTACATGGGAGGGTCGTCTGGTGGTGAACAGCAACACGAAGGGGGAGGACTGGGGCGATTCGTTGTCGGTCTGGAAGTCCGAAGAAGAAATGCACAACATAAACAAATTATTTCCTTCTTGCCAGCCGCTGCTTCTACTACTGCAGTGGGGGGACAGAAAGACGTGGGAGCTACTGCCTTGCATAATGCTGACCTGCTCGTGATTGACGAAGCTGCATCTATCCCCATTCCGTCTGTCAAACGTCTCTTCGGTAAGGCGTGTGCAGCACGTCAAACACACACCCACATCTCACGTATAAATACGCGCGTGGATATTCAAACACCCACATACCCACACATACACATGCTAACATGCATACACCGCCTTCACGCATCTCTCGGTATATGTGTACATGGCT
The DNA here is from genome assembly GCF_030435755.1 of Ochotona princeps. Taxonomy (NCBI): domain Eukaryota; kingdom Metazoa; phylum Chordata; class Mammalia; order Lagomorpha; family Ochotonidae; genus Ochotona; species Ochotona princeps. The sequence continues at coordinate 30,309 of NW_026700645.1, forward strand.
GCCTGGTATCAGTGCTTTCTATTCTTGCCCCCAGTCACATGAAGAAATATATTCCCACATACACACACACACACCAGCGCGCATACACGCTTGCACACGAGCGCACACACACACACACAGACACACAGACCCACCCACGCCTATGCACGCATACACATACATGAGTCTACGCACACCCCCACCAACAGACACGTGTACATAGGTAGGGTGTCACCGACCATATACTACCTGCGAGTATATTTCTTCCACTGCTTCAACACACACACACACATGCACACTCAAGGCACAAACTTGACAGTATCAAACAGCGAGAGCCCTGTTGCGCGGTTGCCGCATGAAGGGAGGTACAGAGACACGGGAATATATTTCTTCGTGTGACTGGGGTGTGCGTGTGTGTGTGTGTGTGTGTCGAAGCAGTGGAAGAAATATACTTGCAGGTAGTATATGGTCGGTGACACCCTATCTATGTACACATGTCTGTTGGTGGGGGTGTGGGTAGACTCATGTATGTGTATGCGAGCGTGCGTGTGGGTCTGTGTGTGTGTGCTCGTGTGCAAGTGTGTATGCGCGCTGGGGTGTGTGTGTGTGTGTCTGTGTGTCTGTGTCTGTGTGTGCGGATGAGCGTGTAAGTGTGTGTCGGTCTGTCTCTGCGGTAATTTGGGCAGATGGGGTGTCCGCGCGGTCTGAGGATGTAGGCGTACAAGCACGCATGCACAAGAGTGGTATGTGTGAATGCAAGAAGCCTGCGTGCGCGCGCGTGTGACATGGTCTATGTGTACGAACACTGAAAGAGAAGTAGAACGACAACATAAGAAGTCAAGTGCGTTGCGTGCTGGGGGCGCATCTGCGGGCGTTTCCCGTGTATGTGTGCGCCTGTAAACACCGTTTGAGTGCACATACGTATGCGTATGTGTACGAACTTGTATACGCGTTTGTGTCACTGTGTACGTATCTTTGTGTATAGGTGTGTTGTTGGTTGTGTGTGCGACCTTATGTGAGTGCGTGACTCTGTGTGTGTGTGTGTGTGCGAGAGAGAGAGAGAGAACACATGTGTGTGGATGTTTGTGTTTGTGACTGACTTCAAGTGTTTGTGTGTACCTGTCTGTTGTACATGCGCTACAGCGCTGCACTCACTGTCCATGTCCACTACCACTATTTCGTCCATATACCACTTGTATCTTCGACCCACTACTCAGCCTCACACTACCACATTTACAAGCAGATATTGTGTGCATATATATCTATATACCTACATATATATAATGAACGAGAAGCTGTATTCGATCATAAATAGCGGCTAGGTGTCGTTCATTTGTGAAAGTGAATAGAGTACTCTTCCCTTTTTGAATACATGCACACACACATATCTGATACTCGGAGCGCACCCCTATACACACATACATATGGATATAGTGGTACATATACATGTACGGATGTATATTGAGTACTTTCTGAGTGCACTATTGAATACACGCTTTTATAGATAATGTCATATATATACATATATCGATGTAGATCGAGTATTCTCTGTCGTTTAGATACATAGGGGTCCGCGCATGCGGGCGTAGTGTACATTGTGTGATGGAGATCACTTTCGGTATCAAGTCTACGGAGACGTAAAGCGTTTTCATCTCTCCTGTCTCCTATCAGGCCCATACGTAGTCCTCTTCTCTTCCACCGTAAATGGCTATGAAGGCACTGGACGCGCATTATCGTTGAAGCTCATACAAGACCTCAAGCAGAATCGCTTTGCTTTGCAACAGAGGGGAACTGCAGGCAGTTTCCGATGTCTAAAGGAGGTATCACTCCTCACTCCTATTCGCTATGCCTTTGGTGATGGAGTCGAAGCCTGGCTGCATGACCTTCTCTGTTTAGACGCCACGCAACCTGCGAAACTTAGTCAGGTATGTTGTCTCTCTTGTAGTAGAGGATGTGTATGTGTGTGTGTGTCTGTGCATGCGGGTGTGTGGGTGTGTGTATGCGTGTGTGTGTGTGTGTGTGTGTGTGTACGCGTGTGTGTGGGTGTGCGTGTATGCGTGTGTTTGTGTGTGCGTGTATGCGTGTGTTTGTGTGTGCGTGTATGCGTGTGTTTGTGTGTGCGTGTATGCGTGTGTGTGTGTGTGTGTGTGTGCGTGTATGCGTGTGTGTGTGTGTGTATGTGTGTACGCGTGTGTGTGGGTGTGCGTGTATGCGTGTGTGTGTGTGCGCGCGCCTTGGGCGATGGGACGGAGGACTGGCTGCATGACTTCCTCTATTTAAATGAACGGAGCCCCCTACGTACACATGTACATACGTCTCTTGCATTGAAGACTGGGTGGGGTATGTGTATGTGCATGCCTCCGGCAATGCAGCCTGTTATACTTAGGCAGGTGTATGTCTCTCTTGTACTGGAGAATGATATGTTTGTGTGCATGCCTGTGTTGATGGAGGCTAGTCTGCCTAGGCGTATATATGTCGCTGTAGTGAAGATGATTGTGTGTCTGCGCGTGCCTCTGACGATGGAGCGGACTATACTTAGGCAGGTGTATTTCTCTCTTGTATTGGAGAATGGTATGGATCTGTCTGCATTGTGTGTGCATGTGTCTGGCACTGGAGCTTGCTGTAGTCAGTTAGGTATATATGTCTCTCTTGTTGTGAGGGAGATTACGTGTGCGTGGCTATGAGCGTGATAGTGTTGCTAGTACGTGGTGGTCACTGTCTTCAATATTCAATGTGAATGAGAAAGGGGGTGTTGCTAGTAGTAGATAGTGTCTCTGCTACGTTGTAGGGGTAACGATCTGCCGATTTTTTCTTGATAACGGGTGCGTCACGTTCAACGTCGTCATATTAGAAGTGTGTCAGCGTCCTCTTCATGCCAGCCCTTACCCCTTGCGTCATGGGAGTGTTACTACTGCTGCTGCATGATGGTAGTAGTGGTGGTGGTCGTCGTCGTCGTGGTGGTCGTTCTCGGTACTGGCTGGCGGCACACTGCTGCTTGTGTTGCTGATGGTGATGGTGGTGGTGATGGATGTGGTGATGGTGATGGTGGTGGTGATGGATGTGGTGATGGTGATGGTGGTGGTGATGGATGTGGTGATGGTGATGGTTGGGGGGGTGATGGTGATGGTTGGGGTGGTGGTGGTGATAATTGTGTTGCTGATGCTGATGGATGTGTTGCTGATGGTGATGGTGGTGGTGATAGTGATGGTGGGGATGGTGGTGGTGATAGTGATGGTGGGGATGATGGTGGTGGTGATGATGGCGATGGTGATGGTGGTGGTTGTGTTGATGGTGGTGATGGTGGTGGTGATGGTGATGGTGGTGGTGATGGTTGTGGTGGTGGTGATGGTGGTGATGGTTGTGGTGGTGGTGATGGTGATGGTGATGGTGGTGTTGATGGTGATGGTTGTGTTGCTGAAGGTGATGGTTGTGGTGATGGTTGTGTTGCTGAAGGTGATGATTGTGTTGCTGATTGTGATGGTTGTGTTGCTGATGGTGATGATTGTGTTGCTGATGGTGATGGTTGTGTTGCTGATGGTGATGGTGGTGGTGATGGTTGTGGTGGTGGTGGTGGAGGAGACGTATGACGTTGCTCTGTTGAAGTGTCCTTGTCACTCCTAACGGCTGTTCTTCCTTCTACGCGGCTATGTTAACTCCCCTTTACATCTCAGACTTGAGTTTTCCTTCACACTTCATAATGCTGCTCTTTTATGTATGTGACTAAGATGATTCACATTTACACTCCCACACCTGAGTACTTCTGTACACTCCCTCGTGCCGTTCTTTTGTGTATATGACTATGGTTATTTACTTTCACACTCCCTTACACACTTGTTCGTTTCTGTGACTTGTTCATACTCCCTTTCACTCGCCCTTCTGCGGTACCGTACAGTGTCAGGTAAAAGGTATGCTAGAGGCTTAGTGGTTTGTCACCACCAGTGAACTCATTTTGTCTGTGTATATTAGCGGCTAAATGTCAATCAAACATGAGAATTTTAGGTTTCCCAAGAAATCTATCTGGAAGAAAATTTGTGTTTCTGATGCCCGCTTTATTTGCAGGTTTTGGTAAGACAAAACGGAAATGTGCTACAATATAATAAGTATCTCACTGTTTAAATCTATAACACTCTCTCTCGTATGGGAGAAGCCCTGGGGTTCCTTCTTCACACCCCGTATATATATGCCCTACTCATACACCATTTTGCTGCATAAGGGATACAACGACTACGTTGTATCCCTTATATAGTTCCCTTCCGTGCTTTTCGTTTGTATCTGTGATGTTGTTGCGTTCTCGTTTTAACACTCCGTTACGCTGCTGTTTCATGTGCATGACTATCTTACGCGCTGCTCTCTCTTCTATGTGTGTGACTGTGTTGTATCTCTTCTAAAGTTTCCCAGGCTGCTCTGTCATATATACATGACTCTGTTGCGTTTCCTCTTTCAAATTTTCTTACGCTGTTCTTTCTCATGTATAATTCTCCTATGCAGCCCATTCATGTGTGGGTCACTCTGTTGAGAAAACGCCTTCACATCCTTTGACGCTGCTCATTCTTGTGTATAAATCTACACATAAAAACTCCCTGATGCTGTTTTGTATTCATATGTGACATTGTCTTTTTTCCCATAAACCACTTGCTTGCGTTGCTCGTGTTTGTATATGACTCTGTTGAATTTCTTCTGTAAGTACAGTTTCTTCTGCTGCCCTTCTTTCGTGCGTGCGCAGGCGGCGTTACCACCTGCCTCGCGTTGCAGCTTATATTTAGTAGACAGAGACGCTTTATTTTCGTATCACGCAGCGGCGGAGAACTTTTTGCATGCGCTGCTGTCGCTATTCGTCTCTTCCCACTACAAAAACTCCCCTAATGACTTGCTGCTCCTCGCGGATGCCCCTGCTCACCTTCTCTTCGTCCTCTTACCACCCATTCACGACGCCTCTGTCCTCCCGGATATATATTGTGCTATACAGGTAAGCGACTTCGAAAGAAAGAAAGCCTCATAGACATTGTAAGGGCCCGTGCTTGTGAGCGTATACACATACATTCCCACCAACTTCTCTCTTTCTCTCTCTCTTTAGTAGATGATACTAATACACAAAATCAAAGAGGCTGATAGACATCGTTTACCCGCGTCTCTAAGAACACATATACAAATACATATATGTGTGTGTGAATATACGTGTTTTATGTATATATATGTGTGTTTCTTATATATATATAGTGTGTTTTGTATATACAGATATATTTCTTTCTATCTCCGCGTTGTGCATACAAGTGAAAGAATCAAAAGAGATTGTTGGACATTGTATGCCTCCCGCCCGTGTGGTGAACACACAAACAGTTACACGACCACCCTCGCGCTCGCGGCTCTGTCTCTGTGTCGTCGCTGTGTCTAACTGTTTCTCTCTCTTCTTGTCTCTCTCCCTCTCTCTCTCCGAGACACTTTGTTGTTGTAGATCTCTTTGATCGGCGAGCATCCATTCACAACACAAGAAGCATGTTGCCACGGGGTATCTATCGTGCAGTTCAAGGAAGTGTGTCTCTGTGAGCATGAACACAAGAGCTGTGCGACGCGGTATCTAGACAAAGTCTGCTAGTGTAGTTCTACTTGAGCGTACTTGCACATTTACAAATCTTCTTCGTTACATGCACGTGTGACGTATGCTTATACTTAGATTTCCACTTTAACATCATACATGCAAAAACAGATGTGTCTACTAGCATATGGTGGCACACACACACGCACACACACCACACGTATGGATGCAGATGTGTGAGCCTACCCACCCACATACACGCACATGGAATAGGCATACACATGTCTACCCACGTACATATATACATATACATATACGTATATATATATATACATACATACATATGTACATATATATGCACATAGTGAGGGAGGGAGAGCGAGAGAGGAAACTATTTGCGGTGGTTCTGGCACCTTCAGTAAACATTTGTGTGCACATGTCTGAATGTTCGAATTCGTGAGGTTGTTGAAGAGGCACCGACATATGCGCTGTCACAATAGAAGGTATACATACCTGTATACATACATACATACATACTTATATATGTATATATGCATACGTGTACGTATATTCGTACATATGCATATGCATAGAGAGGGAGAAAGAGATCTGTGTGTACCGAGTCGGGCACTCTACCACTACTACCACTACTACCAGTTGTGTTTGTGAAGGTGTGTGATTTTGTGAGTTTGTTGAAGTAGCACTGACACTTGTGCAGTCACCGTGTGTGACAATACACAATGTGACAATAACGCTTTCTTTCGAAGGCGTGAGTATCTCTCTCTTTTCTGGGGGCCGCACACACCCATGCGCATGCAGAAGGTGTGTGTGGTCTCGCATATGACAGGGTCAGATGGGCTCGCAGCAACTGTCTCTTTCGACAGTTGTACCTGCTTCTGTATGTATGTACATGTAAGTATATATGTACACATGTACAAACGTACAAATGCGTGTAAAGGTAGTATGATTTTCACTGACTGCAGGCAACTAGTAGGCGAGAGAAGTATACTAGGGAATAAACGACTCAGAGACTCTGTCAATCACGTGCTTGTGTGTCTGTGTTTACGAGCACATTTCACATGTGTAAGACGAGCTTTCAACGTATATTCCTAATCTCATATAGAGTTGCGAATTTAGCTACACATACATATATATAAATAATATGTACATATATTTATGAATAATAGATATATATATACATGTATATTTATATATGTATGTTTGTGAAAGGTTCTTTATGTCCGTGATGGTTCTCGTGATATTACGAGGTAATACGCTTGGATCCGAGAAGCTCCTTGTGTATATCGAATTTCACACGAAGCTGCATGGTGATCCACACGTATATGAGAGAAAGCTTACAGCTTCTCTATTGAGAAGTCATGAGACGATCTGCATATATATATATATATATTTATATATATATATATATACAGGACCGAAACCCGTGCGTCTCGTAATATGAGCTTGCCAGACGATTTATTTCTCACGTCTTAACGCATGGTCATCCACGTACATGTGAATTACTACATCTTTCATCATGAGGGTGCAAAGCGTATCATATATATATATATATATATTTGTATACATGCATATATATATATATACATATGTGTGTATATGTACACATATATATATATATATATTCTCGATATATGTATATGTGTATATGAACATATATATATATATATATGTGCATATGTGTTTATATATATATATATGATCTATGTGCAACTTTTCGTTCTATGTATCATATATCAAGTTGTAAAAGTTTCCTCCCCCCAACCCCCCCCCCTTCCCGACTCCTTCCCTCATGGCGAGTTACACCCACAATTCATATCTCCTTATATCTCAACTACAATTGCATGAAGGTTAACACGCATATGAGAGGTACAAGTGCAGGTATGAGGCCACTACGGACTACGGTGCATGTGCTGCTGCACGCGCCTCTGTGCACGTGTGTCACAGCGGTTGTGTCTAGCAGAGAATTGAGGTGCGCCTTACTGTCTGGTAGTACACATACTCACGGAAATATGTGTGATAATAGCGTTGTATGTTCCCGCAAGTATGTATGATAAGAGCGTTGTATGTTCGCGCAAGTATGTGTGGTAAGAGCGTTGTATGTTCGCGCAAGTATGTGTGGTGAGGGCGTTGTATGTTCACGCAAGTATGTGTGATAAGAGCGTTGTTTCCTGCACCATATGGGTAGCACGCTCTACTGTCAACAAATGTACTCATACTTGACCCTATATCTTCCTATCAAATCACATACATGGGTATATATACATATTTGGTTGTCTTCGGGGAATACCTCCCACTTGCTATCACATACATGAATATATATACGTATGTGGCCGTCTTCGAGGCAGACCTCCCACTTCCTATCAAATCACATACATGCGTATGTATATACATATGTGGCTGTCTTTGAGGGAGACCTCCCACTACCTATACAATATATAGATATATCCGTATGTACATATATATAGCACGTATATACACTTGCATAATTCTGCATGGACATATATCATATATTGTGCCAGGCAAGTCACTGGGGACACTAGCGCCTGTACTGTCGTGGGTTCCCAGCACTTGTGTGGATACTTGTGTATGTATGTGTGTTTGTGTAGATATATGTGAATGTATGCGGATGGCTTGCTCATATGACTTGGCCAGAGTCTTTGCCACGGGGAGGTTGCTGCAGAACACGTAATAATGTAGTAGGTGTTTCACTATGGTATATAGCATCCACTGGTATTTTGTGCATACGTATGTATGTATATGTGCGCTCTGGAGCTCATTAATATTAATATATATACACTTATAAACTTGTGTAGTCGTATATATATATGTGTTCTTTGTTATTAGTATACACATATAAGTTTGTATGTATATATGTACCTCTGCGTAGACTCTCAATCAGGGTGAGTAAGAGTCGTCGAGTTGCAGAGTGATGAAGACAGAAACCTACTTACCGTTATGCATAGCACTGCGCTGCGTCTCTTGCGTGTGTAAGCGTGTGTGTGTTTGTATATATGTATGTACATCATATGTATGCATGCATACGCGTATATGTATATAAATGTATATGCACATGTGTAGCTTGGTTTTATGGCGACATAATGCCAAGTGCACGTAGCTGGAGAACACCAGCGGTGGTTTGAAGAATGTTACTCGTTGTTTCCTGTGTGCGAGTACGTAAAAATACATCTACACGCATGAGTGTGTGAGAAATTCTTCGTGGAGCGCCGTTGCTGTATATAGGTCGCTATAGAGGGAGCGCTGTCGAAGCAGGCAATTCGGCAGGCCCTGGGACGTGGCCTGCGACCCTCTGGAGATTTGTTGCCGTGGACCCTCTCGCAACATTTTGTTGACGAAGACTTCGGCTGCCTCACTGGTGTAAGAAACTCCCGTCATGCAGCGACGCGAAGGGAGCAACAGAAGAAGAAGCAGCAGCAGCACACGCAGAAGCGATAGCAGCTTGCAGTAGCAGCACTGCACGCAGTACTACTACTATTATATAGCAGCAGCAGCAGCACATGCGAAACCGACAGCAGCTTACGGTAGCAGCCCTAGCAGCACTACTACTACTACTACGCAGCAGTAGCAGCACACGCAGAAGCGATAGCAGCTTGCAGTAGCAACACAACACGCACCTCAACAACAACAACAAGTTTTACAACTACTGAGCAGCTGCAGAGGGTAGTAGCAGTACATGACGTAGTACGCAGGACGCCTTCTCTATACTCGTAGTCACGGCGAGGGGTAGCGGGGGGGGGGTGCACTAAGTGCAGCACTAGTGTGTGCTGCAGCGGTAGAAGCAGCAGTGTACTGCTACAACAGAAGCAATAGCATTCGCAGGAGCAGTAGTAGCAGCAATTTGTGCTGGAGCAGGGCAATGTGCCATAGCACATACACAGGATGTCTATGTAAATATAGATATGCACTTGTTTTCCTGTACTCATGATGTAACTGTACTCATACGCTGTAAATATATGTATGTAGGTGTGTAGACTTCGTAAACAGGGTGCTGTATGCCATATACGTATTTATACATGAGGCTATACGTATATGGCTGCTGTAGCAGCAGCGGAAGTAGTAACAGCAGTGGACAAGAGTAGCAGGCGTTGCATGCGGTAGCAAAGGGATGGCGGACGTTGCAGAGGGCTTCCTGCAGCTTCCTTCACTAATTGAGGCCACTCTACTGAAGCAGGAGCAACAGCAGGGTCGAGCAACACACATTATTGCCACATATACACACATGCATTCATAGATACATATATACATAGGTACATACATTGAAAAACACACAGAGGTACTTACAAACGTAGATACAGACATACACATATATCTATATATATATAGAGAGAGAGACACATACATGCATGCACATAGGGGTGCATTCATACACCCACACACACAACAGCACATTTGTTTACGTACATAGAAGTGAATGTATACATACACAGTAGTGCATTCGTACACACACAGCACTGCATTTACACACACACACACACATACACACACCCACAGCAGTGTATGTATACACACTCACAGCAGTGCATATGTACAGACACACAGGAGTGCATCAAGAGCTGAATGAATACATGTATGTATACATACACTACGACTTGATATTCTTGTGTGTTTGCTTGCGAGTGGATACCGGGCACCTCATTGTGTACGTCACTCAGAACAATTGGTAGAGAGCTCATAAATGGCTTCTCTCCAGTGCTGCTCTCTCAGTACAATAGATGCATATATACAATCGTGAGTGCAATTGCAAGGACATCTCCACACATTTGGTATACGACGTCTTTCCCATTCACAGTATATACGTATACACCTTCATGAGTGGCTTCTTCCTTCAGTTCAGCGCCTACTCTTCCCAGCCAAATGCATTACTGTTGTGTGTGTTTTCATGTGTGTATATGTATGTTTTTGATATGGGATGCTTCTTGTTCGTGGTTCCACTGGTATGGTCGCCCTCAAAACGTTTAGATTTAATAACCGTGTCTATTCACGATATATGTGTACACCAGGGTAAGAGGTCTCTCGTCTTTACTTTATTTCCTGCTCTTTCCATCCACGTGCATTACTGTTGTTTGTGTTTCCATGTGTGTATATGTATGTGCTTGATATGGGATGCTTGTTCCTGGTAGTTCCACTCCACATTGGTAGAGTCTTGTACCCATACACTTTGAATGTTTCCAATATACATACGAATATCTTCATGGGGGAAGACTCTTTTCTTACTTGGTGTTTTTCCCATACCTGTGCTTTACTGCCTTCGTTATTCATGCACACGTCTATGCATATATTACAGGGTGATTGTGAGTGGTGGTGGCGGTTTCTCTACAGGCGCGCATAGTTCGAATCGCTTGTCACCCGTCTTTACAACGTTTGGGGTACGGCAGCGCGGCTCTGCAGCAACTGATTGAATACTTCGAAGGGAGGAATGTGACTATTACAGACCTTCTTACTAACAACCTGCTCGCATGTACTGCCGGTAGTGCGTCAGGTGGTGCTGCTGCGGCTGCTGCGACTGCTGCTGCTGGTGGTAAAGACGGCGTTTCTGCTGTCGCTGCTCTCTCTGTAGCAGCAGCGCCAGAATCTGACGAGGATGATGCGGAGAGTAGTGAGGGCCACGTGGACGATGGGGAGGAGGGCGCAGGAGGAGCGCTAGAAGAGGAGAAGGGCGAAGAGGAGGAAGACAAGGCAACAGGTGAGCATTCTAGTAAACACGGCGAAAACAACAGCAGCAGCAGTAGCATTTCTAGTGATGTGTTGCCTACTACTACTACTGGTAGTACCACTACTACTACTGCTGCTAGTATTACTACTACTAGTGGCTCTACTGCTCCCAACTGTTCAACTCATGCAGCTAAGAGCGCTCGTGAACAGTGCGCTCTATCGAATAAACAGGTAAAATATATCAGAGAGAGTCTCGGAAGGAGATCATCGGTAGTATTAGCGCATGCTGATAACCACAAGCAAAACCAGAAAAAAAAGCTCAGTATCACAGAGACCGAAAGTGACAGAGTTCCTTCTGCTTTTTCTTCCTCGAGTGCAACTTCTTTTTTTTTAGGTGGGAGGCGGCAAAGTGACAATGGTGTACTACAAAATGCCGGTGGAAAGAAGACGACTACTTCGTGTTCACATGCAGAAGACGTCTCGGCTGTCGCTGGCGGATTTGCGGACGCTTCTGCAACTGCCGCTGACGCTCCAACGAGTACTGCTGCTGTTGCTAATAATAATAATAATATTAATGATAAGTGTGAAGCCGCTGCTGATGATGATGGTGCTGTTGCCAAGAAGACGTTTGTAGCATCACTATCTCGCAAGGCTCTGCGTCAGAGAAATACACTGCCTCCCTTACTGTTGCCTTGCAGCAGTACCCCGCCTGCCTTCCTTATTCATTATATCGGAGTCGCCTTCGGCCTTACCTCTCAACTCTTTCGCTTCTGGAGTCGTAAATACTTCATACCCGTCTATTTACGTCATGTACCAACAGATGTAACTGGAGAACACAGTTGCATCATGCTGCGCCCCGTCACGTGCAGTGCTGCTGCCTCTGTGGCTCCTGCAAGCCAACCGCCGCACAGCGCGGATGCTCATTCAGTTATAGCGGTACGTACTCTATCGACAGATGGAAGAAGAATGTGTCATCTCTAGTCTCTACAAATAGGGGGAGTACACTATATAGACAATATATATACATATATGTAGGAGTGTGTTGTTTCTTAGAGAATATATATATATATATATATATATATATATATGGGAATGTTTCGTGTATATGTGTGTGAGTGTAGTAGATATTATGGACAAGAAGAAGTTCTGTCTACTGGTGAGTGTACTACGTCTCCTATAGACGAACTCGTATTGACTATTCGTATGAGTGAAGTCGGTATTACACACAAAAAGGAATGGTGTCTTTTTCATTGTGAGTGTGCTGCTGTGTAAAACATATATTCAAGACACGATATTGTGTCTTTATTTGCATGATATTGTGTCCTGAATGGTAAAATATTGTTCGTTGTTCGTATAATATTGTGTCTTTATATTTGTGTAGTATGGTGTCTCTATTTGTATAATACTGTGTCTTCATTTGTGAGTGCATTGTGTACTCAACACATTTACGAAGAAGCTGTGTTTTCTTCTTTAGTGTGACTGTGCTGTGTATTACAGACATCAGCATGAAAGAAATGTGTCTTCAATTGTCAGAGGACTGTGGGTCATTGCCTACACTCACGAAGAATTTGTGATGTCCCTTGTGAGTGTACGTTGTATTTTAATAAGAAGCATAATTCATTTTTATATGCGCAGCTGGTGTGGCTACTACTACTGCACAAGCAGGCGAAACTGCAGCTCCCCTCATTATTTATAACTGCCAGCCCTCCCGCCTCCCCCAGGGTACTCACATGTCTATTCTCTCCCCTCCTGCACTCCTCTTTCTCGTGCATCAATTGTCACTGCTGTCTCTCTGCCTTCTCATGCTTTCACTAGTGCTGCTTCTGCCAGTGCTGCTGTTTTGCTGCTGATACGGCTGCTGCTGCTGCTGCCACTGCTGCTGCTGCTGCCACTGCTGCTTGTCCTGATCGCTTTTGTCAGGTAGTAGTGGTGCGTCTTGTGAGGCTGCTTGTGATGGTGCTGCTGCAGTCTTTTGTGACGATGCTGCTGCTATTATCAGTACTGCTCCTGCTGCTTCTGCTGGTATCAATGCTGTTATTGACTGACACTGCAGGAAGGAGACGACGGTCTGTTAGGCAGAGAAGACGGAAGTTGGGTAGTGCCATTTTCTTTGGACTTTCGCGCCCGCTTTCTACAACTTTTGGCGGGCTGCTTTCGTTCATTGCCGTCATCACTCTCCCTCTGTCTCGTCAGCAGTGCTGCAGCAGTAGTATGGCGAAAGCGAGGTGGCATTAGCAGCCGCTACAGTCGTAGCAGCCCCGCTTCAACTCAGCCTCCAAAACCACATAATGATACAGCATCATCCTCAACGAAGGAAGAAGAAAATGCAACAGCACAGACATTTAAAAGAGACAATTATAACTCTGCTGGAATACTTCCTCCCATCACTCTAGACAACGTGAGAATGACTCTGTCAGTTATATGTAGATATACGTACATATGTATGTGTATATGTGTATGCGTACTAGAAGATAAAGATATAATAATACATCACAGGGCGACAGTACATCCATAGTGAAGGGGGATATAACATGCTGGATACATATAATACTCTCCAAATAATTATAATGTATATATATCTGTATATGTATATATCTATATGTATCTATGCACAAATGTCTTAGAAGATGTAGATGGAATCATACAGTACTGGTAGACAGTATAGGCAGAGTAGAACGGGTAAACACCCTGTTGAATCTGTTTAATGCGTGTACGAAATGGTCATATAGATATGTTTCAGAGCGGTGAAGACTGGGCAACTATCAATCGTGGAAATAGATGTGATATCTATATACTCTATATAAGGGTATATGTATAACGGTAATATATATATGTGCGTATATGTATAACGGGTGTATATATGTGCATATATGTATAATGGTAATATATATATATATGCATATATGTATAATGGTAATATATTTATGCAAAATGGATATATATATATATATGCATATATGCATTATGGTAATACATATATATTTATATATGTGCATATATGTATAATGGTAATATATATATATATATGAATATATGTATAATGGTTATATATGCATATATGCATTATGGTATTACATATATATATATGTATATATATATATGTGCATATATGTATAATGGTAATATATATATATATGCATATATGTGTAATGGTTATATATATATGGGCATATATGTATATTGGTAATATATATATATATATATGCATATATGCATTATGGCGATACATATATATATGCATATGCATATACGTATATATGTTGGTATGTATTAGAATGTGAAGATGGAGTAATACAGTACGGGTCGCCAGCACATGCAGAGTCGAAAGCTGTAGGAGGATGCATGAGACATGTGATGCGTGTAAAAGATGACGGAGGGGAGACCGGGCATGCCTACTTACGTTTCTTCGCAAGGCATCGCGCTCGCTGTTACTCAGTAGCAGCAGTAGTCGTAGTTTGATGTAGTGGCAAACGTTGCTGCTCCAGTTCC
>NW_026700645.1:50000-52831 GCF_030435755.1 Ochotona princeps
CCCACACACACACACAAACACAAACACACTGACAGCCCACACACACACACACGCACACGCAAACACACTGACAGCCCACACACACAAACACACCGACAGCCCACACACACACAAACACACCGACAGCCCACACACACAAACACACTGACAGCCCACACACACACACACGCAAACACACTGACAGCCCGCCCCCCCCCCCCCCCCCCCACACACACACACAAACACACTGACAGCCCACACACACACACACACACGCAAACACACTGACAGCCCACACACACACACACACACACGCAAACACACTGACAGCCCACACACACACACACACACACACGCAAACACACTGACAGCCCACACACACAAACACACTGACAGCCCACACACACACACACGCAAACACACTGACAGCCCACACACACAAACACACCGACAGCCCACACACACAAACACACCGACAGCCCACACACACAAACACACCGACAGCCCACACACACAAACACACTGACAGCTCACACACACAAACACACTGACAGCCCACACACACACACACACGCAAACACACTGACAGCCCACACACACAAACACACTGACAGTCCACACACACACACACACACACACACACACACGCAAACACACTGACAGCCCACACACACACACACACGCAAACACACTGACAGCCTACACACACACACACGCAAACACACTGACAGCCCACACACACAAATACACTGACAGCCCACACACACAAACACACTGACAGCCCACACACACACACAGACACACACTCTGATAGCACACACAGACACACACACACACTCTGATAGCACACACACACACACTATGATAGCTAGCACTCACACAAACACACAGACAGGTACACATATAGCCACATGTATGTGTGTCGCTTCAGCTTTTCATTGCACTTCCTTGGACGAAGTTGGTATGTCTTTGTGTAGGCACATGCATTTACTGACAACATCTGGACATGCCTAGGTAGACACAGGTGTTGTATGTGAATATGTGTGCGTGTATATGTCGACATGTATACGTGTATGTGGATCTATGTTTGTGTGTATGTCTATGTGTGTATGTGTACGTATATGTGTATAAGTATATACGTGTATGTGTATATGTGTCTAAGTGTGTATATGTAGGTGGGGAGGATTTACGTGGAAATGCTGTGCTGCTATCATGCGTGTCCTTATATACATTCGTGTACACACGTAATGAGGCAGCATCTTACACAGCATATGCAGGACGTTTTCCTGCCTGCGTTCTCCGTCTGCGGAGCTCTTCGTTTACTTTTCTTCCTGTGTTGTCCAGTTACATATGACGACTATGTCGGAGAGAGAGAAGCCGTGGAAGTCTCTTGTAAAAAAAGAGGAAGGGCGCAACAACAAAACTGCGGGGTATGAGCAGGGCAAGTATTGTGTACAGTACCTGTGGCGGTCTCACGTGTACGTACGGGAGACCCTGTGCTGCGTGCTGGGGAGCCACGCTGGTCGGAGATTTGTGCATGCGGCAGTATGGGGTGTACGTACAGGATTGCACTGGCGGCGGGCAGGGGCATCGGGTGTACGTACAGCGACCTCCGTGACGGCCTGTGATTCGTCTTGTTGGAGGTCCCTCTGCCACTGAGAGGGACGCGTGCGTCACTATGATGTATTTCTAGGGACCTTCTTTGCTGCCGTGGGGCATGTGCAGATCTGCCTTCCTTTCTCGACCCACGTCGACGTCCGAGAAGCGCTGCTGTGTGCGTATTGAATTCGTCCCTCAGTAGAGGAAAACATCACTAATTTTTTAGCGCTTTACACTTAAAACTGCACTCAAACAACCTATAGTTACATTCGAAATCGTAGGTACACATATGTATACATACATAGTTGAAGCATAATAATAGCAAGTACCTCGGGTACCATAATTTACTACTCATAAAGGCTAATGGGCATGTATATATGTATATACATTATATATATTATATATATCGTTGAAGCTTGAATATAGCAAATATCTCCGGCACTATAGTTTTTTCTGCTCTGAAAGGCTATTGTGTATTATATCATCATCACAGGAAGGCTTGGTCGTATTGCACTTACATTGTAGGAGGAACGGTGCAAATATATACGCGGTACCCCCAGCATTCTCTGTAAGGGCAAGGAGGTCTCCGAGTCGAGGGAAATGACGTGTGGTGCTGGTAATGCTGTTGCTGTTGTGTGCTCTGCTGCTCCACACGCAGCAGAAGGTCGTCCCTATGCACATGACACAACCACCGTATGTAAACGTGTGTGCAGCACGCAGCGATTTTGTTCCAATCCCCACTCAACAAAGCAAAAAGCGCAGCAGCAATTCGAATCAGAGGAAAAGAGCCGCATACGATTCACACTCATGTGGTGGGTGACATGTAGACACTTTGATAGTTTGCGTTAAATGCTCTTGCACTCGCCACACATCGAAGCAGCAGCAACACCCACAATTGAAAAAAAAAACCGACCTCGTACAACTCACAAGAGCCCAGTGTTGTTGTTGTTGTTGCTGTCACTATGCAGACCATCTGATAGTGTGAGCTACGTTTTCATTTGATTTCCACACATCGAAGCAGCAGTATTATCTACAGCACAATACGTGAACGAGGGCAGCACACAACACACAAGAGCGCATCTTCGCTGTTGGTATGTAGGCACGTCAATAGTGTTCGGCTCCTGCAGCTGGTGGGCGTATATTAAAAAGCGCAGCCAGCGGTACATCAGCCCCACCGCTGGCGTAGTGACTGCCTTCCAGTGGCGTTTCCCGAGTACGTGAAGGTGAGAAAATCTGCTTGTAGCAGTTACATG